>NC_056733.1:1956445369-1956610369 GCF_019279795.1 Protopterus annectens
ACCGTACCAAACCATTTCTTACCAACAACACAAGATCAGCCATTGCTTGCTCCCGGCTTCTATCCACCCTACTCTATCTCCCATTCTGACTAATCTCAACAAAACTGAACTTAGCCAAATGGAAGCCTGCTATAACAGACTTGTCCTCTTTGCTGCAAATTGCTCATATAGAACTCATCACTGTAATGCTTTGAGCCAGCTCCACTGGCTTGAACTGCCCAACCTTCTAACCTACAATCAGCTCTGCCTGTGTCACTCTATTACCTCCCCAATAAGTGTCCTGCCCTCAGAAACCTAGTACAACATCACTCAGCCAAAAGGCCTCTTAGATCATCAAGCAAACTACTACTAGAAGTCACCAACAGTTATAACAACTTTGGAGGAACACTATATAGTACTTGAGTGGCTAAAAAATGGAACTCTCTCCCCACTAGCATGCAAAACACATTGTCCAAAGCCTCCTTTAAAAACCTCATTAGGCAACATCTCAAGCAAAGTTGGTAGTACAATGACTGCTGCCCTGGCTAGTGAAAGAGGATAAGGTACACATACTAAGCCTAGAGTGCTTGATAACCGTTTTCACTCTTACTCACAAACACTGGCTAATTTACAATGTATGTACTGTACCTGTGTGCTATGTATATATTCTACCTATGTTCCAAATTTCAGCTGTGCACCACAAATCTATTAATTACACCACGAATCTATTAATTACCTTTATTTTTAAATTAACGTTTTCTTGTTTCTTCTCTCCACTGTAACTGTTGATGTGCTGCATACCACTGTAAAAACATGTCAGTTTGTAATTTGTGCGTATACTGATCATGTCTAAATATCTAAATGTATTTGTAATTATTTTTCTGTGTGGAGCTTTTCTCCCCGGGCTTCTGCTGAAAAAGGGCCTTTTCAGCTCAGTCAGACACCCCCAGTTAACAAATGTAAAATAAATAATTAAATAAAACTCAAATGTCTGTCATTATTCAGCCAAGATGTTGCAACAGTGTTGTTGTTCTCTGTTGTCTTTTGCTAAGGCTATGGTGGCAGAAATTTGATGGCCGGTTAAAGAGAAGTCATATAAGAGGGGAATCTACTGTATCAAGTGCTCTAAAATGACATCCTGGATAGGTAGATTGTGCCCTCTTGTCATTAAGATAAAGTTATACAATGCAACTAAAGTTTATTTGGTAAAGTTCACAGCACAGTGGTTTATTCTAGCAAGACACTACAGGCTTTATTAGATAAAATGTGTATACTCCCTTATTTTTCTTACTTAAACCACAGTAAATTAATGGAAAGGCTGTGTTCTAACTCAAGCATAAGGACAGTTTTTTTTCTACAAAGCAGCTTTTGCATCAGGACATAAGTAACTGCATTCACTATTTATATAAGCCGTTCTAAATGATGCTGTATCATTTTCTATCTCAGTTGTGCATAGAGTAAGAGAAAAAAGTAATGCAGAGAATATTTTAATAAATAAGCTTTCTCCTGCAGTAAATATACCCTTTGTCTGTTCTCAAGAAGAAGTCCAATTCTGGAAATAAACAGTATCAAACTGCCTAGGAGCTGGCAAGACACTGATTTGGTTCATTTCAATTTCAGTTGCATCTCTGTGTTAATGGACTAGTGGAACAAATGTTCTATATCAACAGTCTTTCCAAAAGAAAGGAAAACCAAGAAAGATACACACTTTCAGAGGAACAGCACATTTAATGAAACTGAACTTGTTGCAATGCTTTGAATGTCAAAGTACAGCATAGGTAAGTTTTCTTTTAGACGTTTCCAAAGATATAACTATAATTGTTTGTGAAGGTTAGGATGCTAATTAAGTCAAAAAGGAAAGAAGAAAGAGTTTTAGTAGGGTAGGTTGTATGTATGTTTTCGTATAATTTTTTTTTCTTATTTATGTTTGTGTGATGCCGCGGTGGTACGGCAGTAGCGTTGTTACCTCACAGCAAGAGGTTTGCCTGTTCGATTCTCGGCTTGGCAGTGCCTTCTGTGTGGAGTCTGCATATCCTCCCCATGGTTGGGTAGCATTCAAAAGACATGTGTGCGTAAACGGGTGTGCCTTTGTTGAAAGTTGGGCGTTGAGCTGGCACCTTGGCATTTCGTAAAAATCTACTGCCAATCATTAGCGGACTGGAGTTCCCCTGTGGTGACCCCTTACCGGGAAAAAGCCAAAAGACAAACAACATTTATGCTTGTGTGTAAGTATATGCAAATACATTAGCATATGTGTTTATTCATTTTTAATTTATTTGCTGTGCCATTACAAAAATATGGATATCTGACTAAGTGATTAATTTTTTTTTTTTTTTTTTGCTTACAACATTGTTAGTTTTGGAAAGTCAAATAATTGGTAAAAGAGATAACAAATATGCTTGCTAAGCGAGAGATTTCATGCAGCTAGGTGACCTAGCTTAATCACATTCAGCACAAGAATCACCAAAATGCATATATCATAATTATTGTCATTCAATGTTCTGGGAGGATGCAAAGCCTTGGCCTCAGGTAATAAAATTCCACTCCACAAACTTTCAAGAGGTTTAGTCCTGTTAGTTGATGATGGTTCTAGTATTAGTTGTATGGATGAATGATTATTATCCACAATTATCAATCAAAAGATCGCTCTTATTTCGAGATAGAGACAGACAGAGAGATGAAGGCTTGCCATTCTGTCTGGTAGCCTCTTAAAGGCCTTATTTCTTGAGACCATGTCAAACTAAAGCCGTTTAATAGAGTACACACCATGCCAAAGCATATACCTTCAAGATCAAAGACGCCTTTCTGTATCAGTATTGACATGTCAATGGAGTATAGATTGCTGTGCCATGGAAATCATATCAGGACTAAATCTAAGAAGAAGTGATGAATGGTACAGCCAGAAGACTATTTATGACATCATTGATTTTACATGGAAATAATGTGCTGAGGATCAGATGGGCAAAAGACATTGCGGTAGACAAACCATCATGATTCCTTTAGTTTTTATCTTAAATGTATGGTCAAGTAACATTCTGTCATCTATTCACTCATTCTTTGACATTTGCAATATCCTATTTAGGGTTGAACAAAAACCACAACATATCTGTCATGAAACCAGACAAATGTGATGATGAGTATGATTGCTGTTGTACTTGCTTACTCTTGTGTCAACAGTCAACCTAAAAGGATTTCTCAATAAGGTGTGAGACTGTACTGTGATACATTTTGTGTGAGTGTGTGTGTGTGTGTGTGTGTGTGTGTGTGTGTGTGTGTGTGTGTGTGTGTGTGTGTGTGTGTGTGTACATGAGCATACAACTGATATGGATACTAAACACAGCTAACTAATATAAACTCATTCTGGTCTTTAGACTGTCTGGCTCTTAAAAATAATATTGGGCATGGCACCATCGAAATAAGCAACAAATACAGTATAGAAAAATAATTTCTAAATGAGACAAAAATCATGACAGCATACACTTGACAGAATACACACACACACACACACACACACACACACACACACTCACCAAGTGCATACATATCAACAGACAATCTATTATTTATTTTTTCTTTTATGACTTTTTATCTTGCTGCATGTTGTTTGTCAGACATTTTCATGGTCAATTTGCCCTCTTGTTCCCATCACCAGGCAAGTCAACTGACAGTCCTGACAGTGGTCATCATACAGGCAGACATCAATGGCGGTTTGAATATTTCTCAGTTAAGCCACAACTCACCATAGATGCTCAGCTAAGGAGCAGAAGGGTGACATGCATTGAGATGACCACACTGATTGTCTCTTAGATCTACAAAGGACATTTCCAGCAAAGAGCCTTGTCCCTTCCCTCATGCAAGATATGTAGTGTCTCCAGTCTCTACTAGAGAAATCTCACTTTCTGTATGAGATCTCCAAGTGCCCCACCCCCAGAGAGGCAAGGGGTCCCAGCACCATCACTCTTCTCTCAACCTGCCTGGTTCTTCCAGTGCTGGGGTTGATAATCAAACCCACATCACCTTGGGATGCATTCTTCTGCAACACAGCTCTGGGTACCTACAGGTAATTTATTGGATTTTTAATTCAAATGATAGGAACACAGACAACACAAGCAGACTCCACAACAAAAATGCATCACTGCCAAAACGTGAATCAGAGGAAAAATAACTGTGATGCAGAAATGCTAACCAATGCAACATAGTGGTTAACCTAACTAAGTAGTACACAGTTCTACAAAACTGACCAAGTCTGGTTCTACATCGACAAATTCCTGTTCATACTGAAAACGGCTATAGCACAAGACTATACCCTTACAAATGCTTCTCTTTGTTATAGTTAACTCATTCAAAGAATTAATATATGTTTCATGGTCTATTAAAAAGCCTGTGCAGTGAGTGACCAACTTTTGTCCCCTAGAGTTAGTGTTCAAGGCTCTCAGTCCAACTTCTTACACTTAATGCATCTTCTATTTATATATGCAGTTCAAAATGATATTGTATCTTTTTCTATTTCAGCTGTGCCTACCACAAGAGAAAGAAGTTATTCTTGCAGGAAATATTTTAATAAATAAGCTTTGTGCTATAATAAATATACCCTTCGCCAGCACTTAAGAAAAAACACAAATTCTGGAAATAAAAGTAACAAACAGCCTAGATGCTGGCAAGATACTCATTTGGTTCCTTTCAAGAGAGTTATTTTCCTCTTTTATCATTTTAATACATATTCTCATTTCTGTTTCTGCTGCAATTACAGCTATTTCAGCCGAAGGTGCACAAAAGGCAGTTTATTTTCTTTTGTGAAATATGCCAAGTGCTTTGTAGCTGAGGCAGCATTTTGAAATGTGGATATTAATTACATAATGTGTTTCAGTAGCGAGGGCTGACTCACTGTGAGAACAACAAACATATGGAAATCACAACAAGTAAGCACAGTCTGTCTTTTGCATATGTTCTTCTATTAAACTAGAAATACTAAATGCCAGCACTAGCACGAAAAAGCTGTCAATTGATCACATACTTAAAAAAAAAAACATGAATAGAATGAATTGCAATTTCTCTTTATAGAAAGCTGAGTACAACTTCATTCTGTGGTTACGCTGTGTCATCTGTTCCTTTATTTCTCATCTCATTACGCAGTTCACATGTAACCATATATATAAAACTCTATATACTTCACAGCAGATAGTTTCATCTGTTTACAGGTGGTCCTGCAATTCTGACACCATAAAATTGCTGCCTTTAATGAAATTGCTGTCGGTCACAAATGCAGAGCCTCAGAATCCATAAACATGTGTACACAGCCGAAAGCTTACTCTTGGTAGCTACGGCAACACATCACTAAGTTGGATGCTTTTGTCATACTAAGAATGCTTGGGTGGGAGAACTGAACCACAGTGAATGCACATTCTCTGTTGATTTCTCATTTTAAGTGTATATATTCATACATTTGACACATATACTATTTAGTTGTCGCATTTTGTAATAAAATACAAAAAAAAAGAAAATAATGTAAAATGGTAACCAAGCTGTCCTTATGTTTGATTTTATTTCACGAGTATAACTTTTATGAGATAACTGTCTCTGCATGTGGAGTACGCTCATGTGTGATATTCTAGTAAAGACAAAACTAGTACTTAATAAAGAACATGAAATGATGATAGAAAACTGCAATGTAAGATATGTTGCAGTGAGTTACTAATTTAAAATTGTAAGCTAAGCTAGAGAGAGATGTATATTCCAAGCAGGTATCCTTCCATGACACAGAATAGTAAGACACTATATAATAAACATTTGAAGATAATGCAAACTACAACTGTGAATATTGTACTGCTTGCTTTACTTGTGTGATGTTCTAATTGCATGGTGTGCTTCACCAAGGGATTGATCTTGATAAAGATTTTTCCTGCATTTGAAATGTTGAATCACCTCAAAAACTTAAAACAGCATTGTCCAGGATCTCATTATGGTAAGTTAACGTCCTCTTCCCCAAACCCTTAGTTTTTTGTGATTTTTGTGTGATTTCTTTTGTTTATATTGGAATAAAGCCATGGTGCATTCTTGTGTTAGAAAAAAAAAACGTGTATCCCTGCTAGGAAAAGGAGAATTTGAAATTGTATTTTTTTCTACTGTAAAGAGTAAACATAAGCAAAATAGTAAAATGGAAAGAATAGCAAGGCTGCACATTCTTTTATATTGTTCAACTCCTGAGACATTCAGAAGGATATTTAGAGTCTGAAGTTTTGCTATGAGAACAAGCAGTCAAAAGAAATATGTCATTAAGTGGAAAGCACATGGAATTATCTTGTGTTGTTTTGACAAGCCATGGAATATAATGCATGTTTTAACAATTTTGTGGATGTCTGATTATTATTTTCATTATGTTTTATTTTCTTAAACACACTCCTGTGTGTTTTGCATATTATCATTGAGGTTTGATAACTAGGAGTACTACAAAATGGTAAGTGCTTTTTAAAGGAACTTTTCTCTTTATACCAAGTTTGTGCAACTGTGTAATTAACATATTTAGAAACTCTTGGGGGGGACTTGAAGACAATATGTTGTATGCAAACGATGAGCAACCTCCCTGAAATAATATATTTTCTTAAAAGTATGTTGTGCAATCTGATGGACTTGTGTGCTCTACTGTGGAGCTGCAATTGTATTTGTTATGATTTGGTCACAATATAAGAGAAATGCCATTAAGTAGGCTGTTCAGACACCATGCCACAGTTAGATTACAAGAAATACGTAGAATAACTGAAAGCCACCTCTTTGCACAAGAAATCTGGATTAAGACAAAAATAATGGAGGGTCATACGCCCCAAAATAGTGAGACAATTTTTAAATATTGCTCTTATATTACTCTTATAAACTTACAACGTTGTTATAGTAAAATGTTTTGTGTTACCGTGCATTTTTCTGAGGGATATGAAGTCTGAAACTCAAATGTCTGTCATTTAGCAAATTGAGTGTTCACTGATAAGGTGCAGAATGTTTGTTCTCCTAGAGGGTGTGAAAACTATCTGATCCTGGGTATTTGTGCTAACAAAGTTGAAGAAGCTTTGGGCCAGCACATAAGGGGTTGTGTATACATCTTCACCTGTTAGCACAAGAAATCTGGACAAAAACAAAAATAATGTAGGGTCATGGGCCAAAACATAATGAGAACATTTTAAATATTGCTCTTAAAAACTTGACTCCTTGTGTGCAGGCCCAAAGATTCTTCAATTTAGTTAACACAAATACACTGGCTAAGATAATTCACACAGCCACTAGAGGCACAGTCATTCTGGACCTGATCTTCACAAAAATGGGAAAACACTGTTCTTCCCCTAATGCAAATCCCTTTCTGGTAAGATCAGACAATAAAGCCATCTGCTTTTCAATAAAAATAAAACCCATGCCCCCAGCTAACCCTGTAGCAGTTAGGAACTATTCTAAGGCAAACTTCTTAGACTTTGTAAACACAAACACCTTGCACTAGTTACAGCATACACCTGACTGAGGTACAAACATATTGGACCTGGTACTCACTGATATGGGAGCATACTGCACCCCTACCAGTGCCTTGTACTCTCTGGCATGGTCAGATCACAAAGCAGTCTCCTCTGAAAAAAAAATCATATATATAAACCCAGAAAAACCTGTGTGAGTTAGTAACTACTCAAAGGCAAATTTCTTTTTATTAAGTGATAGTCTGGTAAATTTTCAAGCCACAAAAGAAAAATTCCCTGGTGGAATCCTAGCATAAATAGGTTATACAATGAAACAAATAAAATATTGGCAAAAATTAGGAAATGCAATGCCCAACAGGATAAAATCTCCCTGATCAATCTCTACACACAACTCAGAGAAGAAATCAAATCTGCCAAAGCCAAGTTTGAGTTAAGAATAGTCTCCCAGGCCAAGGACGACCATAAGTCTTTCCTTATCTATATCTGCAGCCTCA
The DNA here is from genome assembly GCF_019279795.1 of Protopterus annectens. Lineage (NCBI taxonomy): Eukaryota > Metazoa > Chordata > Ceratodontiformes > Protopteridae > Protopterus > Protopterus annectens. Next base: position 1,956,453,294 of record NC_056733.1, read on the forward strand.
AAGACAGTGCACAACAATGTGTAGAACTATTAGTAAATGCAGCAATGTATATAGAGCCGGAAGATATAGCAAAGCTATTGGATGACAAATTCAGATCCAGTTTCTCCCTCTCAGGGAATACCATCATGCATAACCTCCCCAAATACAATTATGGAGCAGGTCATAAATGCACTCTTCAAGGCTAAGAACACTGCATCACTGGGCTCTGATAATATACAAGGATGCCTTCTAAATAGTATGATGCACAACCTATCAGGGACACTGAAGTCACATTTCAACCATAGCCTCCAATCAGGCTTTAGAATGTTTGCATACTGTTGCCCATTATGCAGCCATGATTAGTAATGCCTTGCAGAGATGCAGACACTGAGAAACAACATTTTCCATAAAAAACCTAGGAAACTGTACCGGTAACTCAGTGACTACAGGACAAGTACTTTATGTGATGAGTGGCACAGAGCAGCTAGTTTACATGTTGAGGAGCACTGCTTCCTGAAGTTAGTATTATATAGCTTAGTCTACTCTCTAGCCCCTAAAAAGCACCCATAGTCAGCTCACTTTTAACACATCATGCACTGCACCTTTGTAGCTCACCCAGTAAAGGACCTGATAGCATGGGTATGCACATTTCCAATTTCTTCACAGATGGTTGACGGATATTGATATATTGAGACAATGTAACAATTGTCTAAACTTCACTACCAACCATTTAATCCTCCGAGAAACAAAGTATGTGAATGATGTACATGTAAAATATCTCTGGAGGCAAAATTCTTATACACACACACTCATAATAACAGTCTTGTAGTCAGAAACACAGATGCTATACCCACCACACATACCACTGACCCTACTCATAGACCTACCTATGCCAAGGCACATAAATGCAAAATTCCCAAATCACAAAGACCTCGCAGACATTCCACCTGCAAAAATGATCTTCGGCAAACTAATAAGCACTCATCAAAAACAACACCTAACACTGTACATACAGCCATGCACAGTGGAGCCTTAACTACTAAGCCCATGGGGCAAGCTGATCCACTATCCAGGGACCCAGGGCTGTTGTTATAGGGGAATCCATTGTATGGCTTACTGATGCCCCACTCATCAGGGTGAATAAGGATGGGGCCAGAATCCCCCAAGTTATGTATGCACTCGTGCCATTGCCCCACAGGTACCTGTATGATTCAGTCAAAGTCCATGTAGGTGTGAATGAACTGAGACCTATCTCCCTAGACTATACAAAGAGAGACATGATGGAGCTCTCAGACTATGTGACACAAGCTAGTATGTGGCAAGCACTGAACAGCATTCTACCTTCAACAAGGATGATACTACAATATGAACAGAAGATCACTGACTTTAATAATTGGCTTAGTGTTTAGTATCATTCTAGGTGGATGCAATATTTTTCAGTGTGGGAGGACATGGTTAACAAATCACATTGCTTTGCCAAGGATGGTCTGCACATATCCACCTCTAGCCTTTTCAATATTGTCTAAAATATTGCCCTCCCCATAGAGCCTTTTTTAAACAATGCCAAACTGAAAAACCTTCCAACATAGCAAAATCTACCCAAGAAAATCGAATGGTGTAACTGCTCAATGCCAGGAGGTTAACAAAAAGCTCCACTCCCTCTAAGCTCTCCTCACCTTGGAAAATGCAAACATTTGTAAAGTTATGTAGTCATGGTTAAAAGCCACAGAGAGTAGGCTGACAGTGCAAGGCTTCAGTGCCTTCCACACTTTACAGGTCTATATCACGTGGTCGAAAGTTAATAATAGCAAATGACCACTTTGAAAACAACTGAACTCGCAGTTTGTTATTGTAGGGTCACACTACAGTGTAGATAGGGGTATTTGCCCTTTCCTCACTGTATTGCAATCTTGGAGTTGGTATATATATTTAGTAGGGGGTGTGGGGGGTGCAAGCCCTCCGCAATTGCAACTTTGATTGTCGGTATTTTTGAAGTTGTGGTCATTCGCTATTATTAGCTTTCGGCCACGTGATATTGACCCACACTTTACACCAACACAGACAGGGACTAAAGGTGGAAGTGTCTCCATCTATATTAGTAACATACCTCTAGGATGGTTAAACAGGATGACACACTGGAGTTCCTCCATGTCCAGATTATCATACACAAAGTCCCATGCCATATCCTAGCAAGCTACCCTCTATATCCCATGAAACTCGCAGTTCATATTTAAATCTATTGGAGATACTCAACATTCTACCAAATACCACACTCATGTGGGACTTTAATTATCCACCTATAAACTGGGAATCCTGCAAAACCCCAAATTTGCAGATGCAAATACTCTGGACCAGTTTGTACATACACCAATTAGAGATATAAACATACTGGACCTGGTATTCACTAATATGGAAAAATGCTGCACCTCACCCAGTGTAATGTATGCTTTGGTAAGCAAAGGCCACAAATCAGCCTTCTTTGAAATTAGAATGAAATCTGTAGCCCCAACAAACCGTGTAACAATTAGGAACTACTCCAAGGAAAACTACCTTTTTATTAAGTGATGACCTGTCAAAGTTTCAAGCCCCTCCAAACCCTGATAGCTCAGCAGAGTATGCATAATTATTCACAGAAGCCCTGTAGAACTATGTAGGTGACTGCAAAGAGACTGCTATCCCTCCTAGACGTAAACCCGAAACTAAGATAAAAAACAAACTACCTGGGTGGAATCCAAAATTAAGCAACAGAAGTAAAAAAAAAAAATCATAGCTAAAATTAAGAATTGTAACATGGGAGGTCGGCATAAAGGTTAATGTGTTTATTTATGAACATCAGCAATATCAACAAAAAAAAGATTAAAAAAAACTCTCTCATCAAACTGAATAGACAACAAACATGAAAAATTAAGTCTAACAAAGCAAATTTTGAGGTAACGATGGCCTTCCCAGCCAAGAACAACCATGAGGCCTTCTTTACCTATGTCCAAAACCTCAAAGGCAGCACAAGACTGTTTGTCAGTCAGTTAGTGTGTTCAACCATGTTCACAGAACCAGGAGATATAGCAAGTCTTCTGTCTGAGAAGTCTAACTTCAATTTTACCCCCACTCACCTTCAACCACCCCCAGGAAACACCATCAAGTATAACCCTCCAACTATCAGTAGGGGGCAGGTCTTATTCCCACTGTATAAGGCCAAGAATACAGCTTCAGTGGGTTCCAATAATATCTTGGGATGTCTGACAAATAGCCTGAGATATAACTTCTTGGAGACACTGTTGTCACTGTTAAACCATAGCCACTGCACAAACTTCATGTGACATGAATAGAAGAGTGCAACAGTCATCCCTCTACACAAGGACAGACCATAAACAGATCCTGGAAACTGCAGACCCATTAGTCTCACTAATCTCATATGCAAAGTCATGGAAATAATTATCATGGAATTGATTAACAATGACACAAGAAACCCTCAGATACTGGGCAGCACTCAGTTTAGTTTCATCAAAGGCAAGTCATCCCTGCTGACCTTGTTGAACTCCTTTGAAAAGGTTACCAAAGCAATGGATGAGGGCATAATGATGCATACTGCCTATCTTGAGTTAGCTAAGACATTTGATGCAATACCTGATTTGGGCATCATAATCAAACTCAGGAATTAGGAATAAACCCCTGTATAACTTGCTACACAGACAGGACCCAGGAAGTTTGGATTGTAAAGGCCACCTCCACAAAGAGGAGTGTCACCAGTGGAGACTCCCAGGGTTCTGTGCTAGACCTTCTCCTGTTTTGTATCTATTTCTTAGAAGTCAAGGCCAATGTCAAGGGCCTCTGGCTTACCAAGTTTGCAGATGATTGCAAGCTAGAAGCAATCACTGAAACCACCCAAGATATTAACATCTTATAAGAAGGTCTAAAGCAAACAAATGACTGTTGCCAAAGCCAGTCCTTAAAACTCAGTGCCAAGAAACAGATAATAGTACCTTTTGGGGAGCAGACCACCCATAGAAACTACCTCATTGATAAAACACCCCTAAAAGCAGACACAGTAGTTAGGGATTTGAGGACTCATGTAGGTACTAACCTTTCTTTTGACCAACATGTCTCTAAAGTTGTAAGAAAATCATTCTATATCATTTAACACATAAATTAGGGCAATCCATTTAGGTTCTAGGAAGTCATTGCGCCTCTGTAGTCAACCATTGTCAGACTCATCATTGAGCACAACACCTTCTTTTTTTATATAACTGACCGGGCATATGTAACAACTGGAATGTCTACAGAGGTGTTTCACGAAATGTATACAGGGTTCAAACAAAATGCCCTATAAGGATAGCCTGAAAGCTCTATCCATATAGTCTGTCTCCTACAGATTGTTGAAGGGTGATATATGCTTGGCATATATGCATCCTTGGATCCCATTCTGATGGTGTGGATCTGCAAACCAAAAAGCATTAGAATTACCTGATCCAGAGATGTAAACCCTTCCTGAGACATAAATAGGACTTGTTGGAATGACAGGTATATGTCTTCTTAGAGAATACCCCTTCTCTGTAACAGGCTTCCCACCAAGGTAAAGCAGAGCTCTCTCAAAAAATATTCCTGTGTAAATTGGATCAGTAGACGGGAAATCGGAAATTCACCCCTGGTCTGGCATCTATGTCTCTAATGGAAAGAGGCAGCTTGTACATTCTTGGACAACCATGCTCTAACTTTCATATAACCATTAATATATACTCTGAAAAATAACACCTAGGACACTAAAAAGATTTGCTGGATACATTTGACTAGACGTATAAGGGCACTTTTGATCATTAATCTAGCATGTATGCATGAACCTCTGAGCATAAGTATTAGAATACTAAAATTGCCCAGCAATAGCAATAGCAATAGTCAGATAATGACCAGCATGCACATATTAAGGGAATGCATTGATCTAAGCTGTCTGTAAATGGCATGAGCTACACTTATTACTAATTCTACGCTGCACTGTCATTACTGTGATTTATGCGTCAGTGCATTCTGCTGCTTGTCAGCATTTAAACCATTGGATTAAATATGTATCATTATTAATACACATATTGCTATTAACAATATGCTGTTAAGGTGAAGTGAAAGACCTTTAGTTGGGAAACTGAAGAGTATATATAGTCACTGGCTCACACTGACGTTTTCAATGTTTCCTATCCACTCTGACTAGGTATTTCCCTTCTACTTTCTTGACCTTACTGCATACAAAGATCACTCATCTTCTCATTTTCAAATTCTTACTGTCCTTAATCATTATGAGTGGTGGCTCTGAACAGAAAAATGTCCTGTATATGTCCTCATATTCTTAGTATTATTACAACGTAAAATCATTAGGTTGGTCTGTTTGCATATTATAATGCCTAGAGTATTAGAACCAGTATTACTGTCCTAAAAGATCGGACTTTAACCCTTGTGCAGCTGTATTCAAAGTAGCTGATCTTTCATCCATAGCAGCATCCCTACACAGTTTTCTTATTTGAACATATTATTCCAATCTAAGAGCCCACAAAAGAGTTTTGCTTTATTGGGATGAATGGGCACATGGAAAAACTGTTTGTAACCAGTCACAGCAGGTACTTGTATTAATTTTCTACCACAGCAATGGGGGTGGTGGTGGGGGTTGCTACACTTCACAAGTACAGCCCTTTAAATGAGATGTTAAACCAAGATCCCATCTGTCTGAGTTCATGGTAGGGCAGGAGAATGTAAGTGATCTCTCAGAACCCAGTAAAAAGGTAGCAGAGTATTTCTAAAAGGAATCACAGTACAAAAATCACAAATAATGGAACACTCTAAGAAACATAATCAGTGACATAAAAAAATCAGTATGAGTCATATTGCAAGATGCAATGCAAGTCAGATTTTAGTTATCTTCAGAATTTAGTTAGAGCATGAGACACATCACACACTTTGATGTATAAACCATAGTCACAATGAGAACTTCTCAAAAACAATGCACATTTAGGAGTGATTTTATCAAAATACAGACATTCCTTATAGTGGTCTCCAGGGTAGTACCCATTAATAATATTTTACGGGTCTATATCATACCATCAAAAGGAAAAATCTCGAATGGCTTAAATATCGAAATTGGAGTTCATACAAATTGCTTTTTTGGGGGGGCTGCACCTCCCCCCCGATAATTATATATATATATATATATATATATACCAACTCTGAGATCGCACTACAGTGAAGAAAAGGCAAAATTCCCAATCTTCACTGTACCACAATCTAGCAGAAAGCAAATCGATGAATGGCAATTTCAATATTTAAGCCATTTGAGATTTGTTCCTTTTGATAATATGATATAGACACTATTTTACAGAGTCATGGTTTCCAAAAGCTATGAGCTGGAAATTAGAACCTCCGTCTCTCTCTCCTCATTAAATATGGCAGGGGAAAGATTTTTATCATTCCATGATACATAGGGAAGAGTCAGAGACTGACATTCTTGACCTTGTATTTGAGTTTTGCCTTAGCAGGAAATTCTGCATCACCTACTCTCTACAGAAAGTGACAAAGAATCTATCAATATCTATCTTTGAAGCAAACACTTCTGGAGTCTTATGGGCAATATTTCCTAACCATAACATTCAAAGAAGAGGTGAACCACTTGGGTAGATCTACCATTCTTTCATCAAGTTCCTTAAACAACCCTACTACATCAAATTTTATCTTTACAACTGTATTAAAAATCAAGCATGCTAACTTCCTTTAATTTTGTGCGAAAACGTAATGTAAGAAATCATATCCAGGGATCAATGGCCACCCGTTTGTTTTTCATTAATTGATTAATATGAAACATTAAAATTAGCAAAGTACAGGTTGCATCTTCTTAATCCCATCTGTTTCCATCAGTTTGTCCAAGGTCACGATTTATTTGGATCCACAGACTGCTTCAAAAATATACTCATAAGTTCTGTTTCAGGGGAAATTGAGAGGAAGTAGAGTCTTCCATAGTAAGTAATAGCACCTAAGAGCAAAATGTAGTCAAATGTGCGTGTGTGTGTGTGTGTGTGTGTGTGTGTGTGTGTGTGTGTGTGTTTTTTCCTAAAAGATATATAAAATGCCTTCCAAGAGCAAGCAATAGCTTTTGGAAAAAAAAAACACAGCTGAGTACATTTCTCAAGTACAGCAAAATATCTACCAAAAAAATCCTAAGACCTTGATCTCAGTGTTGTCAAATATTCTGCTTCCAGTACAGAAAAGCTGCAAAAAGTGCAGGGAAATGTTGTATATATGCCACAAAAGGCATAAATCACCAGAATTTTAATATCTCCATAATTAAAGCAGTGGGAGCTGTTTTCCCATCCTATTGAACCCAAGTTATAGGAGATATAGGAGACAACACTTGCCTAACAACAGCATTAAATTGTGAGCCAAACAATGGATGAATAAGATATAAACCAAGATGGTCATGCATGATCAAAGAGCAGCACTTTATCAACCGTTTGCTTGACCCACGCATTTGAGTAGACTTGCCACATAAACATGAGAAGGTGAATAATAATAACACCCATTAATTAACCAGGTACATACACTGGATGTACACAAACACACACACACACACACACACACACACACACACACACACACACACACACACACACACACACACAGTCACACAGTCCCTGTCATGGACAACCCAAAAGCGATGTCTAGTTACGTGACTTGCTCAATATCACACACTGGACAAAAGAGGTCTGAGTGAATCAAACCCAGTATGACAGGAACAATAGCTCACAGGCTTAAACCTCTACACCAACTGTCAACCAAAATGCAACTACATAGCACAGATGGAAGAGATTTGTGACACAATATCACTGTAAAAAGTCTGCCAGCTAACTGCTGTATCTAAAAAGAGAGAAAAGAAGCCAAGACAGTTTGCCTCTTTGTTTATACTTAAGCTGTCTAGCTATTCTATCATTTTTGCATTGCCTTTATCTGCTGTTTTCATAGGTTCATAGGTTTATAGGTTCACACTAGGCTATCTGCCCTAGGGCATTTATAAGCCTAGCCATAGTGTGTTTGGCTTTCGCCACCCATTTTAAATTAATTTTGCTATGCCCTTTTTCGAGGTTAGTATACTGTGCCTCTGTCTAACAGTGTCACAGAAGTAATACCCGGGGTAAACCTATGATCTCTCATCCACTCATCAAGATTCCTCTTGAGGAGAGTCAAAGAGGGACTTTGCCTAACCTGGACTGGGATTTTATTCCAGAGTGAAGGGAGCCTCTGGGTTATGAATCTGTCCCTCCAGCATGTCCTATTTATTTCAGTGCTGAGGTTCAAGTCTCTCGAGCGTGTAGCTCGATGGGATTTGGATTTTCTGAGGTGCAGCATGTCCATTAATTCCGGGTTGGACATGGCTTTATACGTCAGGCACAGATCGCCTCTGAGCAGGCGGTATGCCACTGAGTAGAGCTGGAGTTTCTTTAACCGGGCAGCATATGGCATCTGTTTGAGCCCTATGATCCTCTTGGTGAGGTACTTTTGGGGTCTTTCCAGTTGCTGCAGGTGTCTGGTAAGGTACATCCCAAAAGGGGCATTGTACTCAATTAAGGGCCTGATGAGGGATAAGTAAAGAGGCACGATGACCTCCCCTGATCTAGATGTGAATCCCTTCATGATTAGGTGGGCTATATAAAATGTTTTTCTAACCACTTTGGCCAGGTGGTTGTCAAATGAGAGACTGCTATCAACTTGGGTCCACAGGTCCCTAATTACTTCTTCTGTACTTAATGGATTACCACCTATGTGGTAATTTGTGGGCACTTTGTTTTTGCCAAAGGGGATGACTATACACTTTTTGGCATTTAGCTTGAGGCCATGGCTCTGGCACCAGTTGTCTGTTTCTATTAGGCCCTTTTGGAGGATGCTTGTGTCGGCTGGAGAGTCGATTATGGCGCCCAGTTTGCAGTCATCTGCGAACCTGGTCAGCCACAGTCCTTCTGTGTCGGCCTGTACCTCTGAGAAATATATACCGAACAAGAGAGGTCCCAGGACTGAGCCTTGTGGGATGCCACTTGTAACTGGTTTGGAGTCTGACATAACTGCAGCAATTCTAACCATGTGGGTTCTGTCCTTGAGCCAGTTTGCAACCCATCAAGTGACATGGGGTTTATAGTTACGCTGGTGAGCTTATCTATAATGCCCGAGTGGGGTATTGTATCGAAGGCTTTTGCAGGGTCCAGGTAGGCTGTGTGGACCACCTTCCTCTCGTCAATGGCCTTGGTGACTGTTTCAAAGAAATCGACCAGGTTTAAGAGGCAGGATCTGCCCTTAACAAAGCTGAACTGGGTAGGATCCTGTGTCTGTAGGTCCCCAATATCTTTATTTATGAGGTCCATGATGATCCTTTCCATAGCTTTGCAGACCAAGCTAGTCAGGCTTATGGGCGATAGTTTCCAGGATCCGTTGAGGCACCACCTTTGTGGAGAGGGACCACTGTTGTTGTAAGCCACTCTTTGGGTACATATCCTGTAGTAAGGCTGAGATTGAACAGTAGTTTTATGTTTGGGTTTAGCTCTTCTTGGAGTTCATGTAGGACGCAGCCCAGGACACCGTCTGGTCCCATTGATGCTGTGTTTTTTGCTTTGGAGAGGGTGGCTCTTACCTGAGCATCTGAGATGTCAGGGGGGCAGCACTCTGCTGGGATAGATATTTGCCCTTTTGGTGGGGAGGGGGGGAGAAGCTTCCGCTGAACCTGTCAGCTAGGATGTTGGCAATGTCTGTGGGTTCGGTGTATTTTTTCATTTTGGACTAATTCTGAGCATATCTGGGAATTCCCACCCAGGTTCCTAACATAACTAAATAAAGCCTTGTGATTATCCTTAGTGTCCTGTGCAATTTTTTTCTCAAAGCTGGCCTTAGCCGATTTTATGAGTGCCCGCAGTTTTTTGCTAATACTGATCTGAGATGCCTTCCCTTTTTGGGATTTTGCTCTATCATGTAGTAGCTTCCTCCTTCTGTTGTATAGTTTGTTTATGGCTGGGGCCCACCAGACAGGACGTCTGCCTTTGGAGGATTGGGTCTTGGTTTTATTTGGGATTGCATGATCCATGCATTCCTGAAGGTGTTCATAGAATGCGTTTATAAAGGATTCTGCGCTCTGGGCCGTACTTTCCACAGGCCCGGGGGCTTTGAAGGATTCCACCTCGGTTTTCAGGAGTGTGAAATTTGCTTTAGAGAAGTTTTTCACTGTGGTTTTCTGGGCAGGGGGTGGGGTCGGGATGTGAATATCCAGTGAGATTAGTTTATGGTCTGATCTTACCAGTGAGGGATACACTTCTGGTCTGGAGCATAGAGTCCCCATGTTGGTGATGATCAGGTAAAGTATGTTTTCCCCTCTTGTGGGAGTGGTAACAAGTTGTTCCATAGCATTTGAGTTTATAAATTCTAGGAACCTTTGGGCTAGGGTGTTGGAGCTAGAGTAATGCTCCCAGTCTATGTTTGGGTAGTTGAAGTCACCCAATATAATGGTGTTTGGAGAGACCTTCATATTTTCCAGTGTTCTCAGGAAGGCCGAGTGGGGTTCCTGGGTTTGGGAGGGTGGTCTGTAGCAGGCTTTAAACTGGAAGGCAGTTTTACCCACTGTTAGTTGGACATGGATAGTCTCTGATGCTTCGTGCTGTGCCACCAACTTGGAGGTGTTGGTATCTTTAACGAATATTGATACTCCCCCTCCTTTTGTGGTTTGGTCTAAGTTTTGGGGCCAAAAAGCATGGTATGAGGTATAACCTGGTAGTGCTGGGGTGCTCTCGGGAGCCTTGAACCAGGTTTCTGTTACTGCACAGATATCGATGTTCTCCATGCTAAGGAGAGTTTCGAGTGCGTGCATCTTGAGGTTTAGACTTCCGGCGTTGAGTAGCATTACTCTTAGTTTCTAATCCCTTGTGATGCCTATGGAGGTGGGTTTGTCTTTTGAGCCTTGCCTAAAAAAGGCACTATGGGGGTAGCAAGAACCTTTGCCAATATCTGAAAGCCCAGGGGTGACAGGTGCAAGCCGTCCCTAGTGAAGCATCGTGGCTTGTCGAGCATGTCATCCCAGGATGACAGGCATTGGATCCCCTTTGAATGACACCAATACTTAAGCCAATTGTTGAAATTAATCATCTTGTCTTCATATTGTGGCATCATTCTTGGTGAGGGTAAGATCCTACTCAAGGTCAGGGTCATACCAGCCTGGCCTACATGCTCAGAGAGCTCCTCTTTGTCTCTTTTCATGTATTCCAGGGAGGTACGTCTCAGTTCATTCACACCAGCATGGACAATGACTGAGTCATATTTGTACTTGCCTTGGAGTGACCTGAGTGCTTGTGTTATGTGGCGGATCCTAGCACCCGACAGGCAGCTCACAGTGACCTTCTCCTTGTTCAGCCTGGTGTGCGGGACGTCAGTGTGCCTGACAATAGAGTCACCTATTACAAGTGTATCAGGTGTGTTGTTTAGCCTTAAGGCTGTGACTGTTCGGCACACTGGCTTTGTGAGCTATGTGTTGCATGTGTTTTGTTTTGGGTTAGCGGTTGCTTAGGTGTCTGCTTTGGAGGTCTCTGCTGCTTAGGCAGATTTTTATTTAGAGCTTCCGAGTATGTTTTTGTGTGTATATGTGTTTGGTTTGCTGTCGTGGTAGGTCTATGTAAGATTGGAATTGTAGTGAGTGTGGTTTCCTTCTCCTCCTGACTGGTTATGCCAGTACTGAGTTAAGAGAGCTTAGCCTCCAGTTTGGCTATATGGTTGCATCTCTCACATGTGTTGGAATTTGTTGGGAGGAGGAGAGGGTTGTCTGTGTACATGAGGCAGTTGTATCATTGCCTCAACTTTCCCAGATTCACCAGCTGGACCGGAGAGGAGATTGACAACTGACCTTTGGACATGCTAGAATAGTATTGGGAATTCCTTTATAATTGAAAAAAGGGCCAATGGGAAACAAGGTACTCAAGGGGAGTTTGTGAGGGTGTAGTGCTTTTAATTTTTTAGTGCTGACTTATATAATTGCTTTAGTGAGCAAGTGCCAGGCAAGTTATATGCAATGTGTTACAGGTAACTTAAATGCTAAAATGACAAACATTAACTTTCTTTCAAGTGAAACAAGGAAATAAGTACAGTAAACAATGCAGATATCACTAGGGATCCGCAGAAGTGCTGAAAAGCTGCGTTTTAGGTGGAATTAGTGTTTCAGGGAAATAACAAGCAAACAAACAAGCATACAAACAAAGCTAGATTCAGAAGGCCTGGATCTAGTCTATGCTACAGCAAACAAGGTGTACAAATTTCAGTAAGAAACAGTTAAAATATGCAGGCACTATAAGCCTTTAACCAGAAATTCCCAGCTCAGAAGGGCAGAGTCCAGCCTCTCCTCCCACAAGAGTGCAGACCACGAACCATCTTAATGTAAAATAACTGGCCTGAAGCCCAAGTGCTTAAACCAGAACTAATACACTTTTAGAATAACAGACACTGAGCCCTCAATCAGCAGTTCCCAACTTAGAAGGATGTAAGCTACCTCTCCTGCCACCACAGTACAGGCCGCAAACCTTCCTAATGTAAAACAACTGGACTGAAGCCCAAGTGCTTAATCCAAAAGACTTAGAATGATAGCTACACTTTAATCAAGTTACTACCAAGCAGTAATAAATACAATTGAGTACTTTAAAGAATGCCTGGATTAGTGCTCAAGTTATACAAACAAAGCTAGATTCAGCAGACCTGGATCTAGTCTATTCTACAGCAAACAAGGTGTACCAATTTCAGTAAGAAGCAGTTCAGATATGCAGGCACTATAAGCCTTCAACCAGAAATTCCCAGCTCAGAAGGGCAGAGTCCAGCCTCTCCTCCCACAAGAGTGTAGACCACAAACCCTCTTAAAATAACTGGCCTGAAGCCCGAGTGCTTAAACCAGAATTAATACACTTTTAGAATAACAGACACTGAGCCCTCAATCAGCAGTTCCCAACTTAGAAGGATGTAAGCTACCTGTTCTGCCACTACAGTGCAGACCACAAACCTTCTTAATGTAAAGCAACTGGTCTGAAGCCCAAGTGCTTAAACTAAAAGGCTTAGAATGAGTTACACCAAGCAGTAATAAATACAATTGAGTACTTTTAAGATGACGCAAAAGCAAAATAAAGTAGGAAGAAACACAAATACAGTAAAAGCAGATACATTTTTTTTTTTTTTTTTTTGAGTGAGCAAATGAGATGGGCCCAGGAGTTACAGGACAGAAACAAGTGCAAATGCAGGCCTTCAAATCAGAAAGTTGAGAGAGATGGAAGACCTCCCAAATGGCCAATAACTACAAATTCTGGGCCAGAACCACTCCTTATGTGGTAGACAGGTTACCTAATGCTTACCACTCCCACTGATAAGCTAGAAGGCTTCCCTCCAACGCAGAAAGGTTTGGGGGGCTCAGAAGCTTTCAAAAAGTCCTGGATACAGCAAATCTGTATCTGGAACACTAATTACAGGAAAGGTAGGAAACAGGCTTACAATTTTTTTTTCAGAAAAGTAGCAAAAACAGTAGTAAAAACAATTCACATGCAGTGCAAGCTGGCACAATTGAGTATGTAGCAATATTAGTCCACACACAGTTTGAAAAAATGTAATTAAATTAAAAAGGACTAAAAGCAAGTGCAGAAAGGGTTTATTAGGTAGAATGCGGTAAAGAGATGCGACTGGGGGAGTGTCCTAGATCAAATCTACAGTGGGGCGGGCACTGCAAAAGCCACCAAATTTAAACTACAACCAAGAACAGGGAGGGGGGGTGGGGAAGACAGTTTCAACAGAGATGTGAGGAATCACAGTGCAAATTATAAAACCAAAAATATATACTGATCTCTGTATATTTGCAGAACAGTAAGACAACAGATATCTAAGCAACAATTTAGCTCTATAATACAGAATAATACAGAAACATATACTCAGCTCTATATATTTGCAGATAGTCTTGTAAGGCTGTCTCTCAGCACACAGGTTCCAATTTAAATACAGGCTGTTATTAACAGGTCAAATTAAGGGAACCTTGAGTTAAGCAACACACAAGCTATAAAAAACAGTTATATCAGCTGAAGACAAGGCAGAAAATGAGGGTGGGTGGGGAAGACAGTTTCAACAGAGATGTGAGGAATCACAGTGCAAATTATAAAACCAAAAAAATATATACTGATCTCTATATTTGCAGAACAGTAAGACAACAGACATCTAAGCAACAATTTAGCTCTATAGTACAGAATAATACAGAACAATATACTCAGCTCTATATATTTGCAGATAGTCTTGTAAGGCTGTCTCTCAGCACACAGGTTCCAATTTAAATGCAGGCTATTAGCAGGTCAAATTAAGGGAACCTTGAGTTAAGCAACACACAAGCTATAAAAACCAGTTATATCAGCTGAAGACAAGGCAGAAAATGAGGGGGGGACAGTTTCAACAGAGATGTGAGGAATCACATTGCAAATTATAAAACCAAAAAAATATATACTGATCTCTGTATATTTGCAGAACAGTAAGACAACAGATATCTAAGCAACAATTTAGCTCTATAATACAGAATAATACAGAAAAATATACTCAGCTCTATATATTTGCAGATAGTCTTGTAAGGCTGTCTCTCAGCACACAGGTTTCAATAGAGCTATTTTTTTTATTGATTTGCCTGTACTGTTTTTATATTATTTTAATCATTTTAACCTAGCACTGAATTGCCTGATAAGCCAAACGTATAACCAATGCAAAAGTAACCTGGAAAGTTCGTTGAATTTTCAGAACTCCCACAGCATCACAAAATTGTTCATGACTCTAAGTTGTTTCAAACTGGTTTTCATGTTAAGGGCTTAAAAATGAACAATTCATCAGTTGGGCTTCACACAAAACTGCTCACAATGAATCCAAGCCACCTCCACACCAGACATCAATTTCTCAAACCCCTCCAAACCACAAAAAAAAAAAAAAAAAAAATCTCAAAATATCCCAACAAGCAAAAAGCCATTGCACTAAAACAAATAACACTTAATGATTTAGCAAGCACTATTTGTATCAGATGTTTAATAAAAATCAAGCATTTTTGAAGGAGACATTGCATATAAACTTGTATTAAAATGACAGTTATGTGAGAGTCAGGTTTAACTTATAAAAGTGTGAGTGTTACTCTAATTATTTGATGTCATTCCAATAGTAACTTTTATATATGCAAACACCTGTATTTGTTATACTTTATTTATAACAGCATGACTTTTCTGGGTGGTATTGCATGTCAAGTACAGTATCAGTAGCATACTACTGGAGCATTTTAAGAACCCAAAATGTAACTTAACATGCTTCTTTAGTGTCATTTGTTGCATCTTGTATTATATTTAATAGTGCATTACTCAACTATGCCATGTGCCACCTAATATGAGTTTCATCATAATAATGATTAACTTCTAATAAGATGAATTGTTTAACCTATTACATTTTAAATAAAAATAAGTGGCTTTAATTTCATATGTAGCTAAATGAATCAAACTATATTTATTTTTATTATTTAACATTTGTTGACCAGGAATGTCCGACTAGGTTCCACAGAGCCTGTTTTCAGCAGAGGCCCAGGGAGAAATGCTCCAGATGCATGTCTTTGGAATGTGGGAGGAAACCGGAGTACCCGGAGGAAACCCACGCAAACAAAGGGAGAACATGCAAACTCCACACAGAAGGCACCCCAGCCGAGAATCGAACTAGAGAACCTCTTGCTGTGAGGCAACAATGTTAACTGCTGCACCACTGCACCACTCTAACATTTTACAAAGGTAATTACTAGCCATTGAGAAAGAAATAAAGAAATGATTTACCTTGTAAAAAGTAATATACAACACTTGTTCATAAGTATTCAATTATGTAAATTAATAAGAATTCATAAACATGAAATACATTGATTTCATTTGCTCTTCTCTTTTTTTACGTTTTTTTGTTTTTTACTAACCAACAATCTCTTGTTGCATTTTTCTTCAAAGAAGTTGATAGATTCCAGTCCATTTCTTCTGTTTTTTCCTAGCGTTTTATTTTTCTGTATAAAGCCCATTGCAACTTCCATGGTGTTAAAAATCTTCTTTTCTTCTGGAAGGAGAATTATTATTTTTGCTGGAAACAAGATTTGTGCTTTAATATTATTTTTCTTTAAGCTTTTAACAAGTGGCACACATGCTTTTCTCTTGGATGTCACTAATGTAGAATAGACATTGTTAAATCTTAATATATTTCCTTTAATTTTAACCGAATAATTATTCCACTCAGCTTTTAAGACTAAATCGTTATCTTGACTTGACTTGAGAAAAATCTTGCAATCACTGACCTTAGTGAAGATGTTTTTTTTCTTAAGATGAGTTAGAAAGTGATCTATGTACCCTTTTGATGTCAAAGGAAAAAGTTTCAGACAGGTTCAAAGTTTTAAGCAGCCAGGTATTAAGGAATTAAATCATACTGTCTCCCTCTTCTTTTTCAGATATCCCATAAATCCTAATGTTATTCCTTCTAGATCTGTTCTGTAAGTCTTCTGGTTTATCCCGGAGTAAGTTGTTTTGTTTCAGATGAAATCCAGTGTTCTTCTCATTTTCAAGTAATCTTCCATCAAAATCAGACATTTGCCTTTTCTATAGTCAAGGTTTGTGATTAATGTTTTTTAAGAGATTCACTTAGAACTTCAACTTGTCTTTTACATTCCTCTTTGAAATTGCCCATTTTGCATTCTAATTTATCCAACTTTACAGATAACTCAGTTGTGTATAGCTTGTATGACTTTTATCATAGTACTGTCCTGTACACTGGGCTTTGGTTCATTCACAGACAGTTTTTTTCTAGTTTTCAAACTTGTTATTTTTGATAGTAAATCTTTCAGCAGTTGTTCAACTGTGAATACATCAAGTTTTGAAATGTTCTATTTGAGTTTTTAGCAAAAAATCTTGCCAGAAATGTTAAATTGAAGCAGAGCTAAAAACAGTGCTGTTAACTGATCACCATTTATGAAAAATACAGCTGGTTAGATGAAGCCCTACAAATCACACATGAAAGTTTTGAAAGGAATAATAGACAAAAAAAAGACATATACAAATGGTTTGCCTAACAGTTATAGGCAAGTTTAAAGAGATTATACTTCATAGCTATGTCTTATGTCAACAGAAAGTATAGCACAAAATACTAGCAGCTATGGAAATATCAGAATTAACAGTTTAGCTAAGAACAGACCTTAATTCACATTCTAGCAGACCTTTGTCTAACAGTGTTTGCTGAAAGTAATGATTACATTTAATACCAAGTTGAAGAATCATTTCCTTTTTCATTTAGAGGTACTATTATCCAAATTGTGTGCAAAATATTTTCATTATTTGGAATTTTCATTATGTTTTAATAATGGCTTATGGTTCATTATTTAAAGGTAAGCAGTTTGCACCTTTTGCCAAATATCTATGATTCAGTAATGGAAAAGTAGGACCATTATGTTTCTAAGCACTAGGACCTCCTGAAAGGTTTATGCAAACATTGGAGAGCACCATTAAGACTGTTTGAATAAAGACTTGCTTCAGAGACAATATAGTAGGGTCAGAGAACACTGCAGAACATACACGGACTTCATTAATGCTTCATTAAAAATATCCTTTTTATAATTAGCAAAGAGAAGTACTGATCACAGAATCAGAAGTTATGACAGAATGAAGATTGTTATGGTGAAGGTGTACCATTATATAAAAGGCAGTGTATCCGGCATTACTGCATGTCTTCAGACTGGGAGATTATATACTTTTAAAAGAAATCTGATCCTAAAAATCTACCTTGTACTTTTCCACAGACCCATATTTCATAAACAAAGCCAAATGTTCAGTGTTAAAAATTGGAATAGGGTAACAAGGACATCCTCATTACTCAAATGGTTTAACACTGGCAGCTAAGCTTTATAACTTTTGAAATGCCAATAGATTTGATCAATCTACTGATGATTATCTTTTAGCTAGATGTACACCAAGAAAAATAAAGAAAGTAGGGTGTGTGTAGAAAGTCTGAGTGACATAATAGTGATTTAAGGGTGCCTATGGCAAGTCTGAATGATAATTTAAATGTGATATAGGACAGCATAAAATATATTCTAATTCTGACACTTTGGCACCTTGCAGTATTTTGGATTATTCCTCTTCTCTGATCTACAGTGATTTTAGAGATAGCATTTATCCCTTTTTCATATCACTTAAGCAGAGCCTCCTAACGTATGACATAAGCTCTCACTAGCTATCTCATAAGGACATGTTAACTAAGGACATAACCCCTATATACAAACACACACACGCACACACACACACACACACACACACACACACACACACACACACACACACACACACACACACTCAAACACACACTCAAACACACACACACATTCATGCATGCGCGCGCACACACACACACACATATTCATGCATGCACACACACATACACATACACACACACAAACATACACACATTCATACACGCGCGCACATTCATGCACGTGCACACACACACACACACACACACACACACACACACACACACACACTCATACACACACACATACATGCATGCACGCACATGCACACACACACACACACACACACACACACACACACACACACACACACACACACACACACACACCTTTTTTTTCTCTTTTGTTTCTTTCATTTTTTTCTTCATTGTGTACATTGTCTCATTAACTTCTAGTAATGGCAAAATGTTGGCATGATCAGTGCTCTATCTAGTAAACAGATATTGACAGATTAGCAAAATTAATAAATATATAGACAAGATAAGAGCTATTCATGTCTCCCTACTGAAATGGGAAACGGCAAGTGCCAACAAGTTGAATAGAAAAGACAGATGTAAGAGGAAAAGAGTGAATCTCTTTTCCTTTAAACTATTTTTTTTTTTTTTTTTTTTTTGCAGAGGGGCAAGCCCCCACAACTCTAAACTTATATATACCAATTTTCAGATTACCATATGTTGGAGAAGAGGGAATATTCTGAGAAATGCCCATCTCAGACTTATTATATGTAAGTTGTTTTTTTTATGCCATTTAGTCTCTGTGCTTCAGGAGTCACTTTAGCAGGTACCAACATTAATACTGAAGATAAGTGGAATATAACACATTTGCCATTGACATATAGTAAATAATTATTGCAAAAAGAGATGCATATTCAATAGATGTTTCTGTAGCTGCTAATGGCAGAAGAAAAATGGAAAAGATTGATATAGCTGTACTAGAAATGGAACCACGGAAAATGTCACAATGAAAGTTTTTCATGAGCAAAAAGTCATCAGGTAAGAATAAAATTTGGACTTGATTTTCTAGGACACAATAAACTGTGCCCATAGTCTGATGCTCAGTGCTGACTCTAACAAAATAATTGTTCCCAATAAAAAAATAAATAAATAAAATGAGTGGTTCCAATCACCTATACCGCGGTGGTGGTGCTGCTGTAGCATTGTCACCTCACAGTTAGACGTTGTCCGTTCGATTCTCAGTTAGAGCATCTTCTGTGTGACGACATACATGGATGGGCATTCCTTCGTTGAAGGTTGTGCATTAGGCCCGGCAAGCCAGCACGTAAAACTCTACTGCCAATCATTAGCGGACCGGAGTTTCGCTGTGGCGATCCCTAACCGGGAAATGCCAAAAGACGCAAACAAGTGGTTCCAATCACCTGATAAATACATGCTTAAGAGGACATGTGGCTCACATATGAGAAAACTTATTGAATGTTTTTTTTTTTTTTTTGCTAAGAACGTCAACTTAGATAGAACAGATAATGCAGATTTGAGCACAGCATAACAACAATCTAAAGAACAAATGATGACATACCTAGCTCTAAACTGCTCATTGAGCTGACTAAATACAGCTTTGCTCCATTTCAAAGTGTAAAGTATTTAATTCTTCTGGATTATTTTTGCAAAGTGTCATGTAATAACCAAACAGACAGATACAACAGCATGCATGATTAGTCCAATAAAGTCTCCATTACTCAGCTGTTGTATGGATCATTTGAGTCCCCTGCACTGCAAACGTAGTAGCTACATTTGATGTAGCTCTGAGGATGATGATGATGGGCAGAACGTGAGAAAAGAGGTTACCGCGTTTGGCTGTATTACTGATGCCTGAAAAAGATCGCAATGTATAGTTAAAGTGGGAATGAACTGAGCAGAACTGGAAACACTAGTAGAATTGATAGTATAGAACACTACAATATTTACAGGTAGAAGGAAAGGATGAATCCAGAAGCCATGGGAAAGTTTAAAAGTTGAAGTCAAAGTAATTTATAAAGCTGCTGAACCGAGGTCCAATGTAGATTACAAAAAATGATTAGCACACAAAAAATGTACAGAAACAGAAGAATTTATAAATATTAGAAACAGTCCTTTGGCAAGAAATTAGAAACCATAGAAACTATGATGTTCAAAAGCTGTAGTTAGAGACTTGTGAAGTTATGCAGTTGTTTTCCAGAAGGAATCATCTCAAAAATATGACCAGGTGTCTTGCATAAATACACTTACTAAATTCTCCAGATATGTTAAACCACCAAGGAAACCAGTCATTTAGACTGTTCTAGAATAAAACAGGAATATAAGGACTACATGATGGATATTTAAAATTTTACTGAATATGTAGAAAAGTTAGCTTTAATGTAAACAGCCAATGACCTGCTTTGTAACTTAAAAAGATCAGTATAAGATGTATGTTCATCAGAGATATAAATACTTGTAGGCTTTATTAAATGAGATTTTTAGATATACCTTTAAAATGGTATGATCTAGGTACAGTGATTAGTATGGTGCATTAATAATAGCAGAACCAGAAAAAAAACAGTTTACATTATAGCTATCCTGGCATTTAAATCACAACTCTTGCTTTGTGCACTTTGAACCTCATGATATGACAAACATAATCTGAAAGAAACAGAGATAATAACTCTCACACATTGAGACTCACTGGTTTCCAAATCATGGCTTTGTCTTGATAGCCTGTCCATGAAAACTAAAAATGAGAGGGAAGTTGGGTTGTTTTATTTATTTGCTTACCAGGGGAGTCTGACTGTGTAAATTTTCAGTGGAGGTCTGAGGAAAAAACTGCAGAGAGTTAAATGACATCAAACAAAATATTAGTACAAATGTAATTAAAAAAAAACAGATATGCATGCCGTCTGATAGTGGAATACATGGGATACAATAAAGCAGGAGGAAACACTACTGATATAAAAATGAATAGAAATAAAAAGTGACAATTAAATATGACAATCAGTGTATATATCAGTCTACTATGCTAGGAACGTCCACCCTATGCATTGGGAGAGGGCAAGTGTTGGAAAGCAGAGATAGAGAGCATGATTGGAGGTTAGAATATAAAGCATTTATTAATATAGAGAATACAGGTGATGTGCACGCACATAACCATGAGTTAGTGAGGAATTCTTTGAGAGAGGCTTTAAATATATAGAGGCTAAATGTAGTTCTGAATGAATTTGGGACAGAGTTCTGTAGTTTGGATATGTGGTTTGAGTATAAACTTCACCACATACTTTTTTGGTGTATGGATTTCAAGCAGGCAATGGTCTTTGTCAGCAATGAATATGTTGAATATGTACACAATTCTCTCTGAAAATACAGAGCCTGAATCACATGCAACATTGACCCTCTGACTTTAATGCATCACTTCCCACAAAACTTGGTTATATGTCTTCGCCAAATCCAAACACCAAATTTAGACTATATTGGCAAACTCATATTACCCCCACAACAGCTGAGGAAAGCTGAATATTCAGCACACAGTGGAGAAATTTGCTGCTTAAAGGAAGTGGAAGGAATAAAAATCCCTGCATCCTAATTAGAGGTAATGGTACTTTCCTAAGAAACAGAGGATTGCACCCTGCATTCAAAAAGGCAAGGAAGTTACCTGTATTGCTTCTCTAGAGTCAAAGGTTCATCTATCTTACAAGGTGTCTTTTCCACACCCAAGATATATTTTCTCTGGTAGGATTAGAAGTGTGATAACACTAAATTTGAAAATAGCATAACAACCTTTCTTCCCTTCTGAAAACTGGAGCCACTAAAAAAAGTTTGCCATTCTAAAAGTACTGTAATATCCTTGTCTAGCACTCAAAGTACATGATTACCACAGCATCCCAAAAATGGCCAGTGGTTTTCATTTCTGGTTAGATCTCTTCTCATACAACAATATTGTCAGCTTAGCTTAATCACCAAGGTGGCCTAATCTGGTGAACCGAATTATGTTAATATTTTGGCATCCTGCTTATCTCCTCACAGGAGAACGTGTCTATCAGATTCAGATTTTTCTCAATTTGCTCCTTCTGCTACTCAACAGTATCTCAATCACATCCAACATTTTCCCACTCTTACTGAGAAAATTCATATCATAGTCTCAGTTCCTCTTCTTTCTTCTATACATAGCTGTTCAGTACCTCCCATGGCCTTGCCAAATACCTCATACACGCGAGCCTTAACTTTGGTTCTTGTCTGACTTGCATGGCAATACTTGTTGGACAGATGGCAAGGCTGCCATGGTAGTAATCCATGGAAGGCTTTTCTTTCCTTTGACAAATTATGTTACCAGGCTTACTGTTGTGACATTCACTGACCAGGTGGTTTTGGATATATCTCCTTTTCACCACATATATATATATATATATATATATATATATATATATATATCTGTGTGTGTGTGTGTGTGTGTGTGTGTGTGTGTGTGTGTGTGTGTGTGTGTGTGTGTGTGTGAATGTATGTATATGGGCCTACTTCAGAAGACTCACAAACCAAAGACTGAATCCCAAAAGACTGAAACTTCAAAATACTGAACACATTTTTAATGCAGGGGGCAAGCCCCTTGGCACCCTTCATGTGGGGGGCTGTGCCTCCCACACCCCCTGCTAACTATATATACCAACTCCAGGATCACACATCAGTGGAGATGGGGCAAATTCCATCATTCAGTGTTTTGAATTGTAGGGAAGATATTATTATTGAGTTTGGCTGCAAGGGGTAGGAAAGTACCTGGTTGATGTATTTTGAAAATAAAAAATGTTAGTAGTAGCTCAGCTCTGTAGGAAACTGGTACCCATTTAGTTCTGAGAGGGTGATGCAGTGGTGTTCCTGAGGGAGGAATTGGAAATAAATCTGATATTCTACAAAAAAGAGTGCTAAAACATATAAAACATGGAGATTGGAGAAATGTTTATGTCAAGTTGTCCAGTTATTTTATTAAACAATGGCAGGACTGTACCTCTCACTGGAATGCACAGCAGTCTGTTTTAATGATAATAGCAATTACTTCACAATAATGAGTTTGCCAGACATTCAGAAAATCAAGTTATAGTGACTACTAAAATTAATTTAAAATGGGCATGCTTTTTAATCAGTACTCAGAAGTAAAACAAATATGAACTTCGATTAAAGTTTTAACAACCCACATTTAATCTGGGAGCACATAGTTAACATATATTCTGTCGGTCTGTTTATGTTGAAATACATGCCTCCATTGGATCAATTAAGCAACTGCAAGTGGTACAAACTGTCTTTAACTACTGTCCTGAGAACAAATCGTCATGTTAATGATGTGCATCTGGGCAACAGATCTGAAAGCTGCCCCCACCGATTCACACAATTACAAAGACAGATATAGTGTGGATTATAACATGGCATTATGAATACAAAGTTCATTTTTTAAAGAATGCCACTTTATATAAAAGCAATACAGAGTGGCAGTTTTAGGAGTAATTCTCATCTATGTAAATTGAGAGGCTGTAGCTTGATCACTTATTCAGTGAGCAGATGGTCCACCCTACCACAGATAAAATACACAAAACAAACCATGGTGTCTGATATACTGCTGTATTACACAAAATACAAATGTACTATATGTGTGTGTGTGTGTGTGTGTGTGTGTGTGTGTGTGTGTGTGTGTGTGTGTGTGTGTGTGTGTACATGTGTGTGTGTGTGTGTGCATGTGTGTGTGCATGTGCGTGTGTGCACGTGTGTGTGCGTGTGTGTGTGTGTGTGTGTGTGTGTGTGTGTGTGTGTGTGTGTGTGTGTGCATCTGTGCATGTTCCTGCATGCACTTGTATGTGTGCATGTGTGATTTCAGTTATTGGATATGATAGGACACTTACCAGTTGCAACCTTTTTTACCATTATGAAAATGCTGGCTGAATACTCATTTGTTTGCATGTTTACTTATTTATGTCCATAGTTCGTTAATTGTCAAATGTGATTCAAATTCACTGCAAAAATATTTTCAAATCTTTCTGTATTATATAAACTACTTATGAGTACCTATAATAAGTTTTAAGGAATGGATGACGTATGAACATCTAAGAAATGAATCTACGCTAGGAGCACATAAATGTTAATGCTGCTGATGGGTTTAGTGAAGATATGTTGGTGACTATAATTATACAAATCGGTATAATTAAAGGGATGATTCACCATTTGCCCCTTCCATAGAAACACTGTGCTTTCAATGTAGGCAATGTCTTGATTATGCATGTTTTATCAATAACAGCTGCCCGCTCCAAAGTTATTTTCTTCTTGTCCTTTAAGCTCTCAGAACCACATTTACAGAAACAATCTATTAAAGCTGTGGCAAATTCATAGACTAAACATCTTACTCTTTAGAATAATAAAAAGAATGAAAGATTGTAAGACAATGCAGTAGAACTTCATGTCAAAATGGATTGTTGCTTTTACTTTTGCAGAGTTACAAACATGTTGAAATATGGGTAGGTGCTTTATTACTCTATTGTACTCACTCAACAAAATGCTGGTGAATAACTTATGCAGGGTAGCTACAGAGCAAGGTTACATTTCAAAGCAATGAATGTTTCTTTGAAAGGCTTACGCGACTGTGCCAGGAAATTTCTTAAGCATATAATGCACACCTTCTGTAACAAAAGATAGCTTTCATCAACAGTATTCATAGGTTGTTGTAACAACAGTTGATTGCCAGCTGTTCAGCATACATTATGGAACATTAACAACATGACATTCCCTCTGTAATATATTGCCGTACTGGTATTAAGTTCTAATACTTAGGGATGGCTACTTGTGCAACAATACTATTGTATGAGCACAGGAAGGCAAAGGTGAGCACATTGCACATACAGCCTCTAGCAAAAAAAATAGGGGTGGGGAAGCCATGGATCCTTGCCTTGCAGGAGCCATGGACACATCCCTTGCTATGAGTATCAAGGGACAGAACACAAAAAAGCATACACTGCAATCAAAATGACTAAAAGAATGCATTGACATGAAATAATTCAGACATCTACCATTCAGTGCATAATCAATCTTAGAAATGACAGCAATGTTTTCTATAAACCTGTACAGCAAAACAACTGCAGTGTAAATGTTTGATGGGATTTCTGTAACCTTTTAAGGTAAGATTATTTTTGGGGATGGAACATACAGTGTCTTTCCTTATGTTTCTTGGCTTTGTAATAAAATGGGATAAAATGTTCAGATTCTTGACTGAATCGAATTTTGAGTGCAATTGTGAAATACTGTTATGTAATCATTCATCACAAAGTATGGAAACCTAGCCTTCGCATTCATATGCAACTGAGAAGAAAATAAAGACAGCAAATATATTCATAATATTGAGTAGAGATGCTTAATTGAACTGCATTCAAAAACTATAAAAAACATGGACATCTTATTATCTTGTAATTATAACCTTGCATATTTTCAGTCTTAATGACTCTGTTTGTCACAGAATCTACTTGATATGCAGAAAAATAATTTTGTTACTCACAGAAGATTTAACACTATAAAAGATAGTAGATAGAAATCTTTCAGAAACAAAAAGGTTGCTAGATGTAAATTGTAAATAAACAGTAAATGTATTTATCAAAGTCATAGTGAAGATTGAAGCTACAATTACTGCTGCTACCAGTTTGTGGTCTTTTGGAAAACGCGTTCTGTAATAATCATCTTTAATACCTGGCTATTCACAACTCTAGCAAGGCATAAAAGAAATCTACAGAAGGAATCAACATTATGGAAAGCCTTATATTACACACAATGCTTCTATTCTGCCCAAAGTAAAGCATGTTTCTTTTATCTCATAACTTTCAATTCCCTGTTCTATTAGCCTGCTCAATGAAACAAAGTGAACATTAGTGCATATACAGAAAAATATTACATAACAGTGGTTGGTATGTCATATGACAGTGAACAATCACTCCAAGTGCAACATATATAATATCTCTATTTGCCTTTACACATTTTCTGTTTTATTGTTTATTAATGAGTTGTATATTTTATTTTATTTTATCTTGTTTTATTTGTATTTGTTTTTCGGGCTATACTTTTGTTTCTGGTTAACCTTTTGATTCTAAATATTGGTCTGGTCTAGAAAAGTCCAAACAGATAAGTGATTTACCTTGCATAGCAAATTTAAATTAAAAAAGTCGAAATTGAAGCAAGTTTGGTTTCTAAAACAGTGTGCTCATTTCAGATGTATAGTGCTCTGTTCCTTCCTGAATTAAATACTTATAGTTTACTGACTGTATAATCATTTTGCAGTGGGAAGGTTTTCTCTGCCTCTGCATCTGTATATAATAGGTATGTATAAAAACAAGTATTCGTAACATTTTCAATATAAGGTTCGAAGGGATCAATGCCCTTTTGTGGCTAATTAATTAACACAGATAATCATTGCTTTAAGCTAATGTTTACTCCTAGCATATACAGAATGGTAAATATTGCCATTTTATATAATTGCTCATTACAAACAATAAGTTAACCTTGAGTACCTTTATGAGCAGTTCATCAGTTATTACTTGCACTGAAACATGATGATTTCAATGGGAATAATCACTACAGCTTTTGATGCTAGAGACAATCATTACTTGAGAAAAGAAATCTTTGTAGTTCTCATAAACTCCAACGGATATTATATGATTCCTCTCCTGGGGAATTATTTTTAACTGAAACGTAAAAAAAATGTAACTCTATTGTATCAGATCTTATAGTTAAGCCATGTAGTTAACTAATAATTTTTATAAATACTTAGCAATATGGCATAGTAAAATGAAGCAAATGTCTTGCTTATAATTCATTATTGCTGTTTAAATGATTGTTTGCATTGCATCCATTTAATAATTGGAGAAACAAATAAATAGTGGAATGGTCAGTTGTAAAACTAGCTGTTTCTCATTTTGTATTTAATGCTTTCTTTTTTAATTTTATTTTACATTCATTTCTCTATAATCTTAAATAAATGCAAGTTCACATTTGATAAAAATATGTTTTATAGAATGTCTGACAGTTTATCTGAATAATCTGCAGAATGTTTCTAGATTAATGATATAGATTCATGTGGAGGATGATTTGGGTTGCCTTTTGTCCCAACATCCTGCAGAGATCTGACTGTACAAAGACTGGTGGGCAAAAACAACTGTACAGGGACTCAGAAACAGATTCCATAAAATATAAGATTGCCCCTTGACATAGGCAAAGACTTTAATATTTTTCTAACGCACAGCACATGTTTAGCAAGGCACGGTTATCTCTACATTTCCGAATATTCTGGTTTACTATTGCTTTTCTAGTTTCGGATTTAACAGAGGATCTATTATTTTTACTGCAGTTAGTGCATTTACTGGCACTTTTCTTTTCAAGTCCACTGTGAAAAAGCTGTGCTCTGCCTAATAATGCTAATTCAGTCAACAATTCTGATACAGCGCACCTTAAGAAAGAAAGAACACCGAAAAAAACAGATGTATATATGACTGATTACAGACATAAAATAAAATAAATACAGTTCTAAAAAAAAATGGAACTCTATCTTATAACACAGAGTAGTAATGTTATTACTATGAATTAAAACACTTTTCAAATATATTTTCTTATTTACTGAACATATAATTCACATTGGTCAAGATAAGTGCAACATGATTTTTTTTAATTGCACACCCAAACCAGAATTGATAATAGGAACATGAAATATGTGACAATTTAGAAAATAGTTTCTAGCACTTATTAACAGACATACAAATGTACACTATATTGTGAAACAGTAATAAAACAGAATTAAATGCATATTAGAGTAAATGCTCTCAATTAACAACAATACCAAGAACATAATCACAAAAGATTGCTAACTCTACAAAGCACATAAACACATCTTTTTAATTTATAATGCAAGCAATGCCTTACTTGTTTGTAAACGTTTTCACATAAAAGCATTGCCTTAAAAGGAGTTGCACTTCTGTCCATCACTGTACTGTGAAAATGTAATTATAGGGGAAACTTCATACAATTGGTTTGCAGAGATTTATGAGAGGATAGCAGTACTTAATAATACAGTGCATCCAGCCAAGAAAGATATACAGTTTTTATGAGAAAGGTTCCCCAATTATTTCCACAATGAAGCTATGAACAAATGTACAACTGCAATCTTTTGTAACAACCAGCTATGTTTAATAAGAATTTTATAAAACCTGTGCTACCTGTAATACCATCCAGAAGGGTTGAACTTCATTGCACTCTTCAAAATTTTGGAATATAGCTGCCTCCTTCAAGTCACAATTTATGCAAACTATCCTTATACTCAATGCATGCCATTTACCAGCATCCAGAAACTCCCATAAATCAATTTAAAATCCTTTCTCAGTACCATGAGGTGCTTTTTCATAACGTTATTTACTGTAGTTGAAATACTGCCTTACTGGAACATTTACTGGCATCCACAAACCATGCTGTATGATTTTTCTAATGTGTATAGGCAAACTTCATGGAGAAAGGTAAAAGTCAGAGATAAGGAAAACAGATTTGCATTAGTCCTTACTTTCAATGACAAGGACATGAGTGCATGTCTTAATGGAAAACAGCACTACATACATTACCATGGTTGTCTAATTTAAACAGAATCTGTAGGCAATTTAATGAGGCAACTATGTTCCCCCTATTGACATTTTAGGGCAGATGTGCAAGTGGGAAATCTGTTTATGCTGCCACGAGGAATATGAAAATGAATTTTGGTCTATTATAAGCTGTGGATGTCTCCATGTGGTTCCCCTTCACAAAGTCGAACATTCAGAAACTCGAAATGCATATGGTCGAAGCCATATGCTCGAGTTTCTGAAGCTCGACCTCATGAAAGGGAGCTGAAAAAAGAGAAACGTAACACAACAAAGTATTTCTGCAGGGTGGCAAGCCCCCCTGCACCCCCCACACCCCCCACTACTTATTTATTCCAACTCTGAGATCACACTACAGCGCAGAAAGGAAAATGTCCTGTTCTGCACTGTATGCCGTTCCCATTCACAGAGTCAAGCTTCCACAATTTCGAGCATATGGTCTCGGCCATATGACTTTCGAGACTGTGGCCATTCTACTTTGTGAAGGGGAACCCTCCATATACCTTTACTTAGTGCATGTATGCACATAAGTAATATATTCTTCTTGAAAATTGTAATGCCCATATAGCTAGCACAGAGAAAGTGTCCCTATTTGGGGTGTATGAGGTAAGTTATGTGATCTAAACTGATCAGCTCAGCACTAAAATCCTTTGACATACTGCTGAACTGAAAAGAGAAGTCAACTCACTAAAAATGCACTAGATGCATTAAGATGAAGTTCTCAAAGTAAAAAGAATGAAAGCGCTTAAACGCTTTCCTTCTTGTGTATAGTGCATTTTTAGCAAGTTGAGTTCTCTTTTTGGTTCAGCCATGAGTCAAAAGGTTTTAGTGCTTAGTTTTATTGTTCACACCCTTTGGTGCTTCTTTTCATTTTTATGAAGTGATCAGCTGTTGAAAAGCATTACCTCAGATCATGGCTGCTAAAGTAGATCATAGGAGGGTAGCTTTTGATACTGTTGGGATGCTGAGCAGTGTGAATCTTACCACATATATGTGCAAGTCTGGAAACTCAACTGTTCTTTTACCCAGAGGCATATGAAGTGCTTGGTTTGGAAGCTTTCTGCTGTAACCCATAAATATATATATATATATATATATATATATATATATATATATATATATATATATATCAGTAAATAACCGACTAAAGGCTCGACAAAGAAATAAAACTATGACTAAAGAACTTTTAGTTGTTAAATGGAGAAACAAAAAGCACTCATGAGTGCTACAGTTTGTTAACACCGAGCACACTAATAACCCTTTCCTGAATGACACTGGCTTATTGCTAGACTCTACAACAGACCAGTCTCTGATAGAGATACACCACCAAAATACTGAATGTAAAAACTAGATTTTCACTTTGGAACGTACCTTGACCCACTACAAAAGCATGGAGTACGATAATTATTACCTCCACTCATGCATCTATCAGCATATAGTTCCACAGGGTCTTAGGTTCTATAAGTTTCCTAATGGTAACACCAAAGACTCCCCATTGCACAAAGAATTGGTTAAGTTGCACAGTTAGGCTGGTATCAATTCGCTCAGAATTCCTACCAAACATAATGAAGAGAAGTTAAGAATCCTGAAAGACGAAGTTGAACAACTTCATTTTAAAATCCTTGGACATAGTAATTTTAACCAGTTCCATCATTTATTTGATGGTATTAGTCCTAAAATCACTTGCCATATAGCGACCTTGGTGCACAGGAAAAGAAACAAACTACACTGAAATCACTTACAATACCAGAATGGCATTATCTACCCACTTGGCAACAATAATAAAGGAAGGGATTTTAAACCATCTAATACTCATTTTAGATAGTGGCAATCTGTCTTTACACCACAGCGAGAGTCACATAGTACGGTATCTTATGTTCACACTGATTTCTCTCCTCCTAATGAGAGGTTACAAATGGCTGTTATTCCTTCTCATCCACAAATTTCGCAGCGTTCTCAAACACAAACTCCACAGCCTCCTGCAGCGCCTGCATACTCACAGGATGAGAACATTGCAATGGATCCCCCACTCTCCCCTAATAACCCGGGAGCTTCAAGTTATGATTTACCACTAATGGCAGATAATCAGAACCATTTTTTAGAGTATGGACAATGGGATCAAGCCAAAACCCCCACAGATCCATCCAGACCAGGACGGGGGAAGAGTGAGATGTCGCAGATTCTTACCCCCAGGGAGACCAATGGTTACCAGAAGCCACCGCATGAGATAACAACTGACTCTACTACTGATAGGCTGACTTTCCTTTCCTGCCCAGTTTTCAACCTATCAGGGAGAAATTTTTCTGAGGCTCACATACAACTATTGAGCAAGGGGTTTACTTTTATACCGGGGCAATGAACTAACTTAACTGACTCATTATTAGAGCTACGACTCTTTTCTAGGAAACCTAACCTTAATATATGGCACAACAACAATAAGTCTTATAATGATGACTCGTCCAATTCAGATGAAAACCCTAACACTGACACACTCATCAAAATGAAAAGTTTGTTTAATCCAATCGTGCATCACACTGTGCACGTTTCTCAAGGTCTGTGAGCATGACTTTAGTAATTTATTGAAACAACCTAGTGACACCAAATGGTTCAACTTGTCCCAGCCCGAACAATCAGCCCTTAAAGAGTTTAAACAGGACAAAACCCTCAAAATTATGAAAGCAGACAAGGGCACGGGCATCATGCTCATGTCACAAAATAATTACAACAGCAAAATGGAAAGAGACCTTGTGGAAGGATCTTTTTTTGTAGCCACCAACCTTTAAACAGTAAATAAACATTTTTCCACCTTTGACAAGCTACTTAAAAAGTTGGAACAAAATCAATGTATTTCAGTGGAGGAATACATGACCATGTTAGTCCCAAACCCTAGCTTGGGCAAGCTGTTTGGGATCCTAAAGGTGCATAAAAATGAGCATGACCCTCCCTTTAGACAAATTATATTGAACAAATGCAACAAATCAGAGAAAATCTCAGAATACTTGGATGCTATACTTAATCCGTTAGTGCAGGCCACTAAATTTTACCTCAAGAATGTGTGGGATTTTTTAAACCAGCTGTACAGGGCTAATTTTAATCCATCAAATTGCTGTCTAGTGACTCCGGACATAGTAGCTCTGTACACTAACATCCCTCACCAGGAAGGGATGGATTCCCTTAGACTGTATCTTTCCAAATATACTGGTTTCCCTACTTCCAAAGTAAATACCATATGTGAGCTAGTGGCTGTAGTTCTACTCAACAACTTCCTCCAATATAATCAAAAATTTTACCAGCAAGTGCAAGGAGTTGCAATGGGGTCAAAAATTGCCCCAGTGTTCGCCAATCTAGTCCTAAGTACTTGGGAACTAGAAACACTCATCCATTTACCTAGATTTCAGTCTGTTAAGCTTTACAGACATTATATTGATGATATTTTCTTTGTTTGGGAGGGCAGTGATACTCACTTGACAGTTTTCATCAGTGAGATGACCAACAGTTTAACATTCCTTGATTTTACCATCTCTGGCCGTGGTAACTCCATCAACTTTTTTGACACTGTCATAAGAATCATCCCTTCTACTAATGTGCTGGAATCTAAAATCCACCGAAAAAACACTTACCAAAATAACTTTTTGAATTTTAATAGCCAGCACCCTTTATTTTTCAAAAAGAATGTTGTACACGGACAGTTTATCCACTTATCTCACATCATTAGTAAAGACCCTGAATTTGTGACTGAAGCTTTGTTTCTAAAAAGCATGTTTCTTGCCAAAAACTATCCCAATGACCTTACTGAGTATGAACTATTAAGAGTTATTAGGAAAAGACATGATAAGCATAAGACAATACTTATTTATGGCTTTACCAGCAAGGGCAGGAGTACTGATATTACTGACAGCTTGAGCAGCTTTCCACTGGCCATCAGCAGAGACATGCAAGCCATATGTGAGATAATTGCCATTATGACCTTAAAGCTATTTTAGGGAATTCCCCTCTTTTTCCTACAAGAGATCCACTCCTTTGAGGTCCAGTTTTGAAAATAAGAATTCTCCCTTCCTACTGGATGACACTCTCCCACAACCTGGACCCCCTGGTGTGTTTACATGCAGTCACTGTGTTGTGTGCTAGCACATTCTTTGTTGGAACTCCAATACCTTCTCTCATTGTAACTACAGAGTTATCTTCAAATAACATTTTGACTGTCACACAGAGTGGGTAGTTTACGCTGCTATCTGCAAAAGTTGCTCTTCATTCTACATCGGAAAAACTATAAGGAGACTTACCGTTAGAATCAAGGAACATTTAGCAGCCATTAGAAAAATGGTTAGCACCAACGCTCTTGGTAACCACTGTGGCAAATGCTCTAAGTTCTCAGGATATCTCTTTTTTTATCTTGGAAAAACTTGACTTGTTTTTCGGAGACTGCAATGCCTTGCTTGAGTTGAAAGAACTCAAGTGCAACTTTCACTGGGTGCTGACTCTACTCTGGGACTCAATGAAAGCATCAGTATTGTGTGCTTTGTGATGGCTATGTTAATCTTTTGTATATGGATGTTGTCATTTTATAGCAATCTTGTGCCTTTTACATGTTTTTTAATACTTTAGAATTTCATTTAAACATCAACAGCTCCGTTTAACTGTATCTATTCTAGAACAGAATTTGGAGGTATAATTTCCCTCTCTCTTATTGGTCAGCTATTTTCCTTTGTAGAGATTGGCCTTGTCTCCTGCTGATAACTGCTGATAACCAATGAATAGTCAGTTCCATTTTTTGAATGTTTATATTAAAGTGGTTTAATAATGTACCATTTATTTTACTACATTATCGTTTCTGAACAAGTCCTATTGAGGATGAAAGCGCTTAAACATCAGTTCAGCCTACAAGTGTTTTTTTGTTTCTCCAATTAACAACTAAAAGTTCTTTAGTTATTTATATATATATATATATATATATATATATATATATATATATATATGGTTCTAGGTTATAACATCGACAGCCTACATCACCGACAACGGAAATACCGACACAACAACGCCGACAACAATAAACATCGACAGCTGACAACATCGAAAACCAAAACACCGACAACCATATCATCGACACGCCACATACTACAGCAATGCAACTCAAAACATGCTACCATAGTGCACCTATTACACATGTGCTTTAACATAACAACTGCGCCACATCAGTGTTATAAAGAGTACTATAACACAGTACTCAAACATAATTCACCTGCATTTTCGCAAAATGTTACAACTTAATTCACCTGCATTTTCGCAAAATGTTACAACTAAATAATACAATTAAGCACAATGATACAACAACAAGTTTACGTTTTCAAGAGCCGTGCAAGCGATCGCACAAAGTCCAGATAGCAATATTGCTCCATATTACCGATAAGGTTATCTAAACTTCGTTGCCTCATCAACTGTCTTCTACCTTTAGGTGCAGGTACATATCCAGTAGACATCCGTATCCGTAACTCATCCACTCGATCTTGCTCACGACATAATGTATTCAACAAACATCTAAGATCCGTCCCTTTGTTACCCAACAAACACTTTAATCTACAATGCCAACCTTCCACCGTATTCTGTGTTCTTGGCAGACACAATTCGTTAAGCTGGTAGTCATTCCAAAACCGAACAGGAAATAACGGAGGGAACCGTATAGACGATGTAAACCTAGTATGGAATTTCCATCGTTTACCGTAGACATACCAGTCCGAGAAGTACGTCAAAACGTCCTCACCTTCTTCTGGGAAATCCACTTTGAGTGCATCAAATGTCTCCTTAACTTTCTCTTCGGGAACAAACGCCAATGCCACCAAGGACTTTACCGCTAGTTGAAACTCCTGCGATGTATTATATAACCGTGCTAGACCTAGGCTTTGCAACTTTCTCCAGACATTCTGACTGAAGTGGAAAAGACAACCTTTGGAAGTAACATCAGGAATATTTAACTTGATACTCTTCAACGCCGCTATTTCAAAGTCGCACATAACGAACTTAACTTGCATTTCCAGATTATGTGATGCCAGTAAATATAACAAACCATGCCACAGGTAATTATATGCTTTCAGAGACTTCTTTGACATGAGGGCATACACTAGAGGGACACTCTTCCTATGTGTACCATACTGTACAATAGCATGCATACTATACAACTGACAAATTGTTACCCCTTTAGTAAAGAAGGTACCGTCCATTATCCAAATGGTAGCTTTGCTCAAGTCTTTTAAATTATCTAAAGTGCTAAACACTATAACATTGGTTCTGTCACAGTATCTGACATACATTTGTTTAGGAATACACCACTTTTTAACTTGAACTGAGTGAAATCAATCGTATCTAGTGTCAATTTAACTTTGTCCAATTCTCCACACTTCATTTGCCTAACGCGCTTCACCTGCTGTAATAGAGCTCTCCGCTGTGGTAGACATTTCACTGTCGATAACGGACTTGCCGATAACGCATCATCAACTAGCAGTGAAGGGTTATCTCTGCTGCAACCTGCTCTTGTCTTCAGTTCACTACATAGAATATATCTCTGCAGCTCTCCAGGTTCAGCAGAGTGCGTATGAGCTACAGTTTTCTCCAGCCTGTGACCATCAGGTAAGAAGGTGGTTACAGCTCTACCCCGGCACTCCTTCATACACTTATACTTGCAAGCCCAGTACCTTTTCGCATTCCTCACATGCTCTAAGTGGTAAAGGTAACTGTCGATAACTAACATGTCTTGCCGCTTTTGGGACTTTACCATCTGGTATATCGTTCCAATAACACCTGGACCGGTGATATCATCAAACATTACTTTGTTACTGTTACCAACAACTTCCGCCATGGTTTCTTCGGTGCAGTGCACAATGCAGATTAAGCAGCTCCTTCATTTATAGCACCGCAGTGCAATTCCCGTTAATTACGGTGCCATTTTTAACCATTGCTCCTCCGTTATGTTACACATACTACTAGGCTTCTCTACTTTCAAACAGTACAATCTACACGACACGTATACACATGTCATACTACATTATAATGTTATTTCACGTACCACAACATACTCTGCTATTACAATCATGTATTGTCGATGAAATGGTATTTCGACATTTCTGTACCACTGACATTACTGTCGGTTATTTCAGCTGTCGATGTTATAACCTAGAACCATATATATATATATATATATATATATATATATATATATATATATGTATATATATATATATATTATATGGGTCCCCTTCACATTGCTGACACTTCAAAATGCAGAATTTCATATGGCCGAGACGATATGATTGACATTTCAAATCCTGACAATGTGGAACCGGCATCTCCATCTCCATACAGTGCAGAATGGAAAGATTTCCATTCCTGCACTGTAGTGCAATCTCGGTGTTGGTATATTTCAGTTAAGGGGTTGTGGAGCCCCCATGGGGGGTGCAGGAGGGCTAGCACTATTTAGGTAAGTGTTATTTTTTTGTTTTTTACTTTTGTATTTCATATGTTCAACATTTCAAATGTCAATCATATGGTCTCGGCCATATGAAATTTGGCATTTTAAAGTGTCGAACATATGTAGTAGAACCATGTGTATATATTACATATATATATATATATATATAATATGCATATATATATATATATATATATATATATATATATATATATATATATATATCTATATATATATATATATATATATATATATATATATATATATATATATATATATACACATACTGTTAATCAGCCATGTATTATAAATTGGAGTAAGAATCTCATGAAGCACATAGAATATACTGTAACTGAAAACCATTCTAAAGGCATTCCAAGAACAAATGTCTCCAGGAACAAGCATATAAAAATAGAGATTTCCTTAAAGCCTTTCAATTTACCTCTAGAAGTTCATTGATAGATGTGGACAGTTTAGTATCACGTATTAAGATGTATGCTATTTTAATGTGCTGGTTCTGCATCTCAAAACCTCTCACATGGTTCCTGTCTAATACCAAAATCTCCATGTTTAGTTTTCTAGCCTTTTAACTGGATAACTCGTTCATATTATCTAATGTGCTACTTATAATGTGAAAATGTGGGGCAGGTTGCTCAGTAAGAACCTCAAAAGAGGCACTTTAATCTCTTCCCATACAAAATACCATCCATGCATTACTTGTACAGTCATGCATCCAGTGCCAATATAGCTGGTAAAATAGGGGAGGAGACTAGGACAGCCTTGATGTTTCTATTAATACAGGTGAAAATTGGAACGAATAGCACATTACATGTTAAGATTTTTGCAAATGATGTGCAGTAAAGAGCCTGTATCCTTCTTTCTAAAGTACTTTAGTAAATAAGTTCTCAGAGCTATGGTTTAAAACAAAACTCAGCTGAAGAAAAAATAGTACTGGAGCCAAAATACTATAAACAAAAATAATCACCACCAACAAAGGATTTGAGCGTTTTCATTATTTTACTTCAAGAACTTCATCACAATAAACAAAAGCACTCAAACACTTTGTTGCTGTTTATAATTTTTGTTTATAGTGTTTTGGCTTCAGTACTATTGGTCTAAAGGCTTTTTTTCTTCAGTAAAGATCTTTAATACCGGAAACATACAGTCCCAGGGGTCTGAATACAATGCATTTATGAAGTCTAAAATATAACCATTGAAAATATAAAATAGCTTTTTCTATACATGTGTGTATGTAATTTGAGCTTTTAGAAGAACAGTACTGGAACAATCATTCACAAACCCTGCCTGTGATAGGTGAGTTATATATAAGAGAAGGGATTTAGTATCTTCCCCTATAAATTAGTATCTGCATTAACTGAGTAGCTAAGTATGCAATGTTCAACCTTTAACAGAGCTGTGCCTGTCTTAGGTAGGGCCATTATTCTCAATTTCTTAAGACACAGAGAAAGACTAATTATACTGAAGATATTCTGGGATAGGGTGAAAGTGCCAGTTGCAGAATATTCTCCAACGCTTAATAAATATTAGAATTGAAGCTGTTGGTCCAAGGATCTTCTCCTTATGTGTAGAACAAATAAACTACACAAACTTCATCTGTTTGTTGATTAATTGATCTGTTGAGATGTGTTGATTAATTGATACATATATATATATATATATATATATATATATATATATATATATATATATATATATATATATATATGGTTCCCTATCAGAAGCCTGAAACACTATAAGCCTGAAAATCAAAATCCTGAAAACTATAGACTGAAAGTTCAAAATCCTGAAAGCCCAAAATCCAGAAACTCAAAATCCTGAAAACACAAAATGGACATACTGACGTCATTGTGGCTTTGCTATTGTTAGCCCTGTGGTGTTGAGTCATGTGTTGGGTTCAGGTAAGTGTGCGGTTGGTTTTATGTTAGGGTTAGGGGCGGTTTAAGTGAGTTAGGGTTAGGGCGCAGGTTAGGCATGTATGCAACAGTGACAAATATTGGGGTTAGGGGCAGTTTAAGTGAGTTAGGGTTAGGGCGCGGGTCAGGTGAGTGTGCGATAGTGACGGACCTTAGGGTTAGGGTTAGGGTCAGGGTCAGTTGGTAGATATTAGTGTCTTTATAGTGACATATTAGCATTATTTGTGTTTTTAGGATTTTGAGTTTCAGGATTTTGGGCTTTCAGGATTTTGAACTTTCAGTCTATAGTTTTCAGGATTTTGATTTTCAGGCTTATAGTGTTTCAGGCTTCTGATAGGGAACCATATATATATATATATAGAGAGAGAGAGAGATGAAACTTTAATTCTTTGCAACGAGTTGGCCATATTGTAGAGAAAACTGATTTTACTTTTTAACATTACAATTAACATAAAACAATATGAAGGCATCAAGGTTATTTTTAGATGAAGTGGCTAATGCATGCGCTGCATGAACTGCAATGCTTTAACATGACTCATATGATATATATATGTATATGTGTGTGTGTGTGTGTGTGTGTGTGTGTGTGTGTGTGTGTATATGTATATGTATCTATATATATATTATAATATATATGTGTGTGTGTGTGTATTTATATGTATATATATATATATATATATATATATATATATATATAGAGAGAGAGAGAGAGAGATATAGAGATAGATAGATAGATATATATACCAGCTATTTCTAAGGCCTACCATTCAGAGCTCAGGCTTGTAAAGAGGCTCATTTTAAGTAAGCATGAGTTCTAGCCTTCTTAGCAAAGGCCAGCTGCATTCTTGCATCCCCTATTCTATAACTGAAACTTATTTATTTATTTTTATTTATTTAACATTTGTTGACTGGGAAAGTCCAACTAGGTTCCACAGATCCTGTTTTCAGCAGAGGCCCGGGGAGAAATGCTCCAGAAGCATGTCTTTAGAATGTGGGAGGAAACCAGAGTAACCAGAGGAAACCCACGCGAACGCAGGGAGAACATGCAAACTCCACATAGAAGGCACCCTAGCCGAGAATTGAACCAGAGAACCTCTTGCTGTGAGGCGACAGCATTAACTGCTGCACCACTGCACCGCCCTTGTCTCTAAACTAGGAAGTTTCCACTTAGTTGGGGTACCTTT
The DNA here is from genome assembly GCF_019279795.1 of Protopterus annectens. Taxonomy (NCBI): domain Eukaryota; kingdom Metazoa; phylum Chordata; order Ceratodontiformes; family Protopteridae; genus Protopterus; species Protopterus annectens. The sequence continues at coordinate 1,956,492,805 of NC_056733.1, forward strand.
ACTTACGTTGGTTAGCATCTTGATTGCCATGGCCTTCCTTAGAGTGCAACACCCTTTTTGAAGCACTGTAAGTAGCCCTAATGCTTAGCTTTTCACCTTCCATCCAGGTAAAGATATTCTACTTAAAAAATGGGTAGGATACTGTCTTTGAAAATGAAATGGACAACTCTCCACTGTTTCTTTTGTATTTCTTGAGTTGAAAGGTGCCAAAAAAACATTCTGGTCAGACAGCATACATGTACAAACTATAACACTTTTCCCCCTCCGTAGTATAGGTTACAATGGGAATCATCAATCATTTCTGTTAGGGACAGTTCCATTTGGCATGCAGAGAGTAAACCTTATAGCTTATGCACAAATATCCTTTTCTGATAATGGATAAATCAAGGATACTTCTGGGAGCTGTAACTTAAAATCTTTTGTTGTGTGAAGTGTTTCTCTGCTCTGGGGTCAACCTGCAAAACAAACTGTTTGCTACAACACTGTAATCTCTGTCTATTATAACAGGAACATTTTCAGAGTTAACTCTTTACATCATCCAGAGAAAGTAAAAATAAAGTATATAATGAATACCAACAGATATACGATCCATTGTGATGATCATTATGTTTGTATCTATCTCGACTCGGTCTATTTCTTTCCCTTTTAACATTAGTGAGTGACCAAATTATTTCTTTTTTACTTACGTTTGTATTGTTTAAAAGATAACAACTCTACATTTATGGCTATCTACAAGGTGATAGAGCATGTGCATTATCATTATTCAATCAAAAGATATATGGTATGGCTATTTTGAATACTTGCTAAAAAGTATCTAAATTCAATGAGTGTATGTATGCTTACAAGACACTGTATAATGTCTTAGACTATAATTTATTTATATTTAGAATATAGCCTAGTAATGACAGGTAAAGTACAACTTAAAGGTGGGAACAACTGAGGAAAAATAAAGACCAAATAATGTTAAATGTGGTCAAATTCAGGAGCAATTCCCACTCAGGAACACAGCCACTAATCTCATTAGGCCACTAATCTCATTAGTCCACATGTCACTCAAGACTCCATTGAATGGGTATACTCTAAAACTGGACCAGATTGCTAGAACAAAATATCTCATGTTATCAGATTTTTTTTTATCATTTCTTGAATTCAGAGCATCCTTAAAAAAGCACATTAAATAATGCCACTGTTTTGATAGCATGAGTAATGTTCCTTTACATAGCTATACCTCCACTTTTTGTGCAAACACTCTCTAGATGCAAATTTCTGTACAGATCAAGTCTTTCTTTAACATTCTTCTCTCCTTCTTTCTCACCATCTAAACATACACATATAACACTTTTATTGCTTTCTTCACAAAACCTTTAGTCACATGCCCTCACTCTATACTACCCCTTCTAGCTCACCTTAAAGCCATGATGACATCCTTGTGTTTTCTAGCATTTTCTCATTACCATCCACTAACCAACTTCACTTTCTTCTACTCCATTACCTTTTCCACATACTTCCCATCAGTGGTATAGCAAGCTCATCTGTTTCCTGGTGTTGTCCAGTATCTGATGCCATCCAACCCATTTCTCAATTATGTTGAAAAGCAAAAGAAAAAAAAAAAAAAAAAAAAAAAAAAAGGTCTTTTTGCGCAACTCTAAATAATTGGGGAGCAAAAAAACTAAAAGAAATGTTTTCTGCTTTAATCAAGAAAAAGTAGAAGAGCATATTCTGGTCTAAACATCCATATAACTGTTAACTAGGGCAGTGTGACCTTGCTCACCCTGAGTCCTTACCACTGCTCACTTATTTTACTTATCAAACAGTGTCCAAGCACTCACTTTCCTTTCCCAACTCATTCAAATGGACAGCTTGCACCAGAGGGGGAATAGAAGAGGGACAAGTCTGCCCCTCTTCTCTGCCTACCCGAACTTATAAAATAACCACAATCCCCACTGTTCCACAAAAAAGGGAGGGAGGGCAGGAAGCAAGTTCATGCCAAAAATGTGATTCCTTACACAGTTACACTTGCATATAACCCATTAAGCCCCTCTCTACCTTTACGTCATTTCCTCCAAATCATCCTACCTTCCCCTTTAAACTTTTTATCACCCCACTAGCCTTCCTCCCCTACCCTCTTAATTCCCACTACTATTCTACCTACCTATACCCCACCAGAAGATGTCCCTGGACAAATTGGTTTGTTACCAAACCTCATTTGTCCTGGTCCCCTTCAATAAACACATCATACCTTTATTAAACTTCCATAAACATAGATGTATTGATCGATATTATTTATTAATCACAGCATAAACTTCCATATAACTGTCAGCTAGGGCAGTGTGATCTCATTCACACTGGACAAATAAGTAGTGTCCTTACCTTTGCTCACTTATTTTAATTTTCAAGCAGCGTCCCATCACTTACTTTCATTTCCCACTTATTGAATTAAACATCCAACCAAATAAGCAGCATCCTTACCTCCGCTTGTTTATTTTACTTATCAAGCAACATCAAAGTGGTCAATTCCCTTTCCCAACTCATTGAAGTGAACATCCAATACCAGAGGAGGAACAGAAGAGGGAGGGACAAGACTGCCCCTCTTCTCCGCCCACCAGCCTGACCAGGCTGTTTCCCCTCCTTCCTACCAAATCTTCCAGCAAAACCTTCCTAAAGAAACCTAACCGTACATTAAAATGGGGTAAAGCCAAACATCATTCGGTGTACTCCATCCTCCCTAAACCAAATTGGATACCTGTCATCAACCTCTCAAAAGCCCTATCATATAAATACCCCAAAGCAGCCAATTGCCTAACTGGCTGAAATGAAACTGATGAACCCTCTCCAATGCCAAAGTAATATGCATAACCTTGTATAACCTCTGTAAAGTAAACAAATCCCCACTTAGCCTGCCAATAGTAGCCATATAATGATCCCCAGGTCATTACCTGCCAAATGTATCACCTGAACAGTAAGAAGCCCAATGTCACTCGAAACAAAACAAGGTCATTTGCATGCCATCATGCCTAACTGCAGCCCATTTTACTGCCCAGTGGTTAGCTACTATCCTCTCCACCCTCTGCTCCAACATTTCTGCTACATCCACATCTCTCTCCTGTTCAAACTGAAAAAAAAATTTAGGTCCTCTTATTTCTCTTCATCATAATAGGTATAATCACATTGATTATATTTTGTTGTACTTTATTGTATGTTTTAGCACATACATTCTGTATTGAATGATACATTTTTACTTTTGAAAATGTATACTGTTTTTCTCTATAACTGTTCATTGTAGCTTTTCTCCCTGGGCGTCCACTGAAAACAGGGTCTTCATGGCTCAGTGGGCATCCTCGGTTATCAAACTGAAATAATTAAATAAATAAATAAGTAAGTAAATAAATAAATAATGACCAAAATGATATTTACTTTCTAAAAGATTGATGCATGAAAACTGGATAGTGGTCCAAGAAAAGAAGACAAAAGTAGCATTGATCATTGAAATCGCCTCACCTAGTGAATACAGTGTCTTGCATACAGAGAGACACAAAGACATAAAATACATTGATCTGCAGGTAGAAATGAGAGCCATGTGGAAGAAAGATACCCAGACAGTTCCAATAGTAGTAGGAGCAACAAAAAAAGAATTTTAATCGTATTTAGATGTGTTACCAATTCATGTAATACCATACGAATTGTAGAAGAAGTCATTACTGGGCACATTGCGGGTGCTGCGAAGAGCACTTTTGGCTGACATCAGAGATTGAAACAATACTAATTTCATGAACTTTAATCGTACTTTAACTTAGAAATGGGGTCCATTCCTTTCATGGTATTAGAAACCCAAAAGTCTTGGAGAAATTAAAAACAACAAAATATAAGTGGCCTGTGGGGAATCAAACACTATATCTTAGAAATTCCTGTCAATACATTAACCACTGTGCCATTTGCCAGACTAGTTCCATTGAATGCCCATAACTTAACCACACCTAGTATAGCAAAAAATTGGACAAGGCCTTTTTTTTTTCCATAATGGATTAAACGAGTCCAAAATATTAGCACATTATTCTTACAAACTTAGAAAATTGATAGAATAACGGGTTCTGCATTACCATGGATTTTCTGATGGGTATGAAGTCTGAAAATCCATTGTCTGCCTGTATTTCTAACTGTAACCCTAAATGATGTGCCAATGATTAGCCAGAAAACCACAATTTATGAAAAATGGGCTGAAAATGAGGCAAAAACTGGACAGTCTGCAAAATCTGAAAAGCTAAGAGGTATGCACCTAATGGTTGTAAAGGTCCCTCTGTCCCCAAATGTGCATGCACCCTAAACGGCAAACTCAGGCCCGACCACAGCTTGAAAAGAACCCTCCGTGACAGGCATATACAAGTGAAAGAAGGCCACCAATGGCACAAAAGGAACCAAACCACTCAAACAGACTAAGAGTGTCCGAGCAAAAATCTGAGTCATTGAGTAACGTCCCCGAAAATCTGTGACAGCTGAGAGGTATGACACAGAAACTCCTTCTGAAAACACATGTAGATGAAAAGATAAAATCAAAGTACAAAGCATTCACAAACAAAAATGCACAGAAAAAACTAAATCCACACCCTTGTTGATATGCAAATATTTTATACTCCAGAGTAATTTCTCTGTGGCTTTGGCTAAATTCCTCCTGTCCAGTAAAAGTATCAATTTACTCTCTCCACCAATAAACAAATACTAACCTAATCACAAAAACAAACTTTATATGTCCTCTCACTGTAGCGTCCAGTTCTCCAAAGCCCATACCTTTTTAGAATGATAGAAAGCATGTGCTGATCCTGACACTGTCAAGTCCTTTAAAATCCTTTTCCCTTCATTGCAACAAACTACTCTGGAATGAAGGATGCACTCCTGTAACTGCTTACAAAAATTATTAATTTATTGTTATTTATTTATTTTTTAACACCCTCATTAAACCTTTCACCCTACCCACAATGGTTAAAATGTCACACAGGCATGCACACTGACCAGAAACTGTTACACTTGGGTACCTGGAAGCCTGTGAAACATTTTAACTACTTGTCAACAGAACCTGTGTTTGCCTGCTAATTCCAAACTCCAATTTTATGCCATTATCTAGCAATTTCAATCCATAGTGAGTTACCAATGAACCACAAGGTCCACAATGAACAAACCAAAACATTAGGCAAGACCCAGAGAATCTGCAAAATCTGTAGCCTTGAGAGTTATCTTATGTGCTGCTGAGAGGAAGTTCATGCCAAAATTCCTTATCCAGTTACAATTGCATAAAACCCACTAAGCTCTTCTCTACCCTTACCTCATTTCCTCCACATCATCAAACCTTCCCATTTAAACATTTCACCCCCTAGTAGCCTTCTTTCCCCTACTCTCTTAATTCCCACTACTATTCTAACCCCCACCTGAAGATGTCCATGGACAAATTTGTTTGTAACCAAACCTCATTTCTATTTACTATAATGCATTGTACTTCAGTGCCCTTGTGGAGTGGTTTGGACCAGACCATCTATTCGGTTGACAAATGTATAAATTTATAAAACCTTCCACCTTGTTAGTTCTAGTAAGAGAAATGCTGACTACAGTAATGAAACTGTGCTGTAATTCTAGAGTAAATAAACAACAACTTCAGAAAGCTGCTAAACTAGTCAAGGCATATGGATGAATGCTGAAACTAGAAAATAGTAAGTGATTACAATTATTTGGAAACAGTAATTAGCACATAAGTCTCAATACCACGTGCATTGTTCTCCAGCACTCAGGTATGCCATGTTTTGTGACATAAAGCAGGCAAAACTCTATGTTCAGATGGGATTGCATCCATCACATTTATATTAATAGAAGTTGCTTAACAACTAAAGCAATATTCAGTTATTAGAATTTTGTCCATCGGATTTATGGTGTATGCTGGCAGGATCTGAATTGTTCAATTACTGGTCCTGAAAAGATGTGAGTGGGTTTTTCACTTGGCTGGATCATACTGCAATTTATCTTTAGTCTTTTTCTTTACAGGCAGCAAGCAGTTCAATGTGGGCACCTTACAAAAATTACTTCTAACCAACAGTTCAATCTTATTGAATGGTAGGATACTGAAGAGCTGCTCTGCCTCCTCCTATGGAGGGAGATATTCCAGGCTTCCGGTAACAGATGATATGCTATCAGCAGTTACTGGGCTATTATGGACTTGAATATGATTGTGGCATAACTGCAAGTTTCCTTGGGTTAATTTGACATTTAGCAAATATGTGCTAGGATGCAGTTGACTGTTGCTGGTCTCTGGCCTTTGAAGATTAAAGTGGTACACTAATAACTTCTTCTAACTGAAAATTATCTTCTAAGAACTGTAGTGTGGCTTCATAAGATTAAAAAGTTTTCTTTTCTGATTTCCAGCTAACTTGTTGGATAACTACATAATAAAATGCAATAGAGATGTGATTCATTAGTTTACACAAACATGCAAAAGCCTTATTTCAGAACTTCACATTATTTGAGCAATCTTGTAAAATTTTGCTTTTCAGTTTTCCATGTTGAACTCCTTGCCCTCTTTGGCTGCTGCAGGAGTCACCACTCTCCATCTTGAAAGGTTAACAAATTAAATAATTTGCCTACAATGTTAATTAATATTAGAATTAGGTTTGAAAGTATAGTGCACTCTTTCAGTGATAATGGCTTATGGTAGTTTCAGGATTCCCTAAAGTTTATTTTGCATATCTTCATAAAAGATACTTTGAAGGTTTCCTTTAAGAAAATAGTCTTAAGTTCTTATGGCATTGTCTGTTTTCAAAAACATTCTTATTTTGTAGAAAGAGTTTTACTGAATCCTGGTGGTTCCATACATAAGCCTGTATTTCTTAAAGCTATGGTTCATTAAGTGGAAACAGCTGACTTTAAAATGCGAGAAATGTGGTCTTTGTTTTTTCACATTAACTATTTATTTGACACCTGCTGTCTATATTTCATCAGCTGTTCCTGCTTCCCTGAAAAAAATCTAGTCTTCCAGACCTAGTCCACTGTATTCTAGAGTTAGAGAGGAGATGAAGGCCTCTCAGAACCATATCCTACTGCACTCCAGGAGAAAACGTTTTATGCATGTCATACCACTAAACCTGTCCTGCCACACATGATGGGCAGTGATGTGGCTACAGCATCCTAAGGATATCTGCAGAGTTATCCAGTAGTATTAGTGTGGTAAATGATGTAACCTCTCACAATCCTTATTAATCAAGGGAGCTGCATCACCACCAAAGAACACCACACAAGACAAATGCCAGCAGGAAAGGGGACCTTTATATGTATATTTTCATGATCTTTAGCAGTAGTAAATGTAATTCTGTCCTGTCTACTAAGACCTGATTAAGAAGTGCTAGCAGATTACTCAATTTACTCTGCAACAGTGCTTACTGAGTTGAAGCATTCAGCCTTTGCATAAGGCATTCAAGATCAGGACAGCTCAAAGCAAAATCCGCAATGATCACAGTTATATCTCTTACTCATGATGAATGACAGTCACAGAAATGTAACCAGCAATGTTCTACAATTAATTAATGTGACTTTGAATTGTGGCTGATATGGAATAGCTGAAAGGAACAAGAATTATTGTCCTAAGTCATTCAGAGAGCAGGAATTCAATTGGCATCATATTCCCAGTCATGTCTGCCCTTGTGAATTTTAAAGACAGGGTGTTGGGTAACAATGGCGGTGCACATACTACCACAGGATGAGAAAATAAATGTAAATGGGTTGTACAGCAGCACTACAGTCAGTGAGATGAGCTGACGTATAATGTTGGGTTGTATGTGTAAAAGAGAGCAGTCGGACTACCAGGCCGTATTCCACTTTTAATAAAAGCAAGAGTAAAAACACATGAACACTTTCAGGTCTAAGCTCTTCATCAGATCTGATGAAGGGCTTAAACCCAAAAGCGCTCGTGTTTTTACTCTTGCTTTTATTAAAAGTGGAATACAGCCTGGTGGTCCGACTGCTCTCTTTTACATGTTATACATTTGGACTGTTTTGGATGGTGGACCTTTAGTGAGGGACTTTTGTTCTTGTCTCTTCTATAATGTCGGGTTCACTATATCTTGCTATGGAACTGGTACAGCCAGACCTGCAGAAGAGCAGTGACAACAAGAGGAATGTCCGGTATGCCTAATGCCTGCACACCATCCACTGGTACTCAATAATATAGAGATACTTACAGATGACAAAGTGAGAGTGGAAGTTAGACAACATCTGCAGTCAAATTCTTAATCTCTGCCACCCCAGTTTGTCTCTGCAAATATTATGCAGCAGCTCTATTCAGAAGAATCCGAAACAACAAATTTTGAGCATGATATGACTGTTAGCACTGCCTTTCTATATGAGATGGAGTATACATGGCCAGAAAGTACAAATATGAATACAGACAATGAAGACCTCAACTATTGTTTGCTTTTTTTTAATTTCTATTCACTTTGCATGCCTTCAGGTAGCTTGGAACTTGTTGTCAGGTTGCTGATAAAGCCTTATTGTGTACTGTGATGGACCATCCAACCGATCTGGATGAGGGATATTTCAGTCTAAAAGGTACATGTGCAAAGTACACATCTGCAGTAGCAGCAGCAGCCGCAGTGATCTTTTTACATCTCTACCAACTTTAATGGCCTTATTTACTGTCATGGCCCACTAAACAGCAGTTTTAGTTGATATATATGGAGTAATATGTGAAAAGCAGTGGAATGAACCACCTAGTCTGACATTCAGTTAGTAATCACAGCATAAGTCTGTGAACAATTCAAAGTCTTTGTTCAGGTACAATGACTGGAAGGGGAAATTAATATATGTTCCAATAATAATCAGACCTAAAAGAGCATGTCTAGACAAGCATTCATTAAGTAATCTTTAGAAAATGGGCAAAACATGCAATAACGCCATACTGGAGAACAAACATTCTCCAACAGTGTATTGATATACAGGTAAAGCCCAATAAAATCAAATCTCTGCCTTTATGTCAGCATATTGAACCAGCATGAAGAACAAATGGATAAAAATAAAAAACAAACAGCCACTATCTTCTGTTCCTTCACTAAACACATTTTAGCTGTGATTAACAGTGGGAGGAATAAATTCAAAATAACATAAATTAACTAAAAGACAGAACTGCAACAAGTAACTACGGCAACCACAGTTACAAAAAAACATCCATTCCCTTTGCCCTCATTAACCATTGATCTTTAAACACTGGAGTTAATAAGTCAAGGGGAATGAATGAATGAATGATTAAATAAGTAAGTGAATAAGTCAGTAAATAAATAATCACAGAAGTGACGTGTGTGTGTGTGTGTGTGTGTGTGTGTGTGTGTGTGTGTGTGTGTGTGTGTGTGTGTGTTTGGGTGTGTGGGTATGTGCGTGTATGTATGCATACACGTGTGGAGTAAGTGAGTGAGAGAAAGATAGACACTAAGCTACATGTTTGCCCTGCTTCTGGCAGCAATAAAATAAAATTCATTGTCATAGGTATACATTATGAATGCATTTAGCCAGTAAATCACAATCAAATTTCAGAAGTTTGCAGTCAACAAAATGAATATGTGTTTAGGTGTGTCTGTGGTTGTGTGAAAATTGCAGTTCTTTACCTGTATGTGTCTGACATGAGTGGACTAAATGTATGTTATTGGTGGTATGAATTTCTTTGCTTGATGGAAAGGAAACAGACTTTCTGAATAGTTAATAAATACTGGATACATTTGTCTACATTTGTGTAAGCGTGTGTGAGGAAATATGTATGTGCTTGTGGCATTGTGTATGAGTGTGTCTGACTCTGCATGTTTTTGTGCATGTGAGTGTGTACGTGTGGGTTTGTGTGTGTGTGCGCATGCACACACGCTCTCGATTCTGAGCTTCTGTATATGTAAGAGATGTTGTGTTTGTCTATTTGTGCCTTAGCCTCTGTGTGTGCATATGTGTGTGTGTGTATATACATATATATATATATATATATGTGTGTGTGCGTGTGTGTGTGTGCGTGTGTGTATGTAGCTATTTATATATATATATATATATATATATATATATATATATATATGTATGTATATACACACACACACACACACACACACAAACATATATGTATGTATGTTTGTGACTGTGTTTGTAATAAGTGTAAGTATGTGTGGATGTGTGTGAGTGTATCTGTCAGTAGATATTGTCAGGTATGTACATAGCTTATATTTTGTATGTAAAATCTTCCTCCAGTAACATTGCATACTGCACAGCAACTTTAAGACATTAAGCAGAACTATTTTACATCAATATGTAAATAATATGTATATACTAACAATAAAACAAGATCAAAGAAATGTAAACGTTAGCCCATTATCTACGTGAAATAAAGACCACCAGGATAAGCATTACAAGTTAATAACAGACCTTCCTGTGGTGGGAAGTCCTTAGACCTGCTACTTCACGTCTCACAAACTTCTTAGGTTGTCTGTTATTTCCTTGCAATGTCCACCCTCTTAGACATTGTTGCTTGCACTTCACCTTTATACTAAGTTCTTGTACTACCTTATTTCCCCAAAACCAATGTATGTCAACTGATAAAAGATCAGAGAGTAATCAGAGAGTAGTGCATCAAAACAGGCTGTGATGAAAAATGCTTGATAAAATTATTAAAGCCTGCAGTGCAGTTTCAGTCAACTAACCTTTTGGATCTGTGGCACAAAATATATAAGCTTTAATTGCAGCTATACTACTCAGACAAGCTCTTTGTGGTCCTGCAGAGTGGTCCTAGCTACAGAGAACTCAGAAAAGCGACTACTTTCTGGATTTAAGTATCTTTGCTGTTTTTTATTTGAAATACCTTCTCTAGCTTGCCCTAAACAAGCTTAAACTGTTTTTTTTAGCTGTTTGCTGCATTATTTAATATCTGCACTTAAAGTTACATTTTAGTCGAATTTGATCTAAAGTTTGTTTGTTTGTTTGTTTGTTTAATTTAACTGTTGAGGCTGCCCACTAAAGTGTGCTTGCCTGTGTAACTGATTTAATACTGTTTCTGCATTTTCTGTGTGTTTCTATCTAAAAACAAAAAAAACAAAAAAATAATCCTTGTTTTCCCGCCTCTCCCCGACTAGTTTAGACCAGTTTACGGGCTTTGCTGTATTCTGGGCTGTGGTGTAGTTCCTGTGTTGTCCATTACCTTACTTGGATAGAAGGAAGTTTCTTTGCTCACCAGTGGGAGTGGGGAGCCTTGAGCAGCCTACCTGTCCCTGTAGGAAGTGACCTCAGCACAAGAGCTGTAGTAATTGGTTGTTTTGGACCATTTCTAGCTCTTTTGAAGTTCCCTGTTTAAAATCCGCCTCTGGGCGTTTTTTCTGGCTATACTACTCAGACAAGCTCCTTGTGGTCCTGCAGAGTGGTCCTAGCTACAGAGAACTCAGAAAAGCGACTACTTTCTGGATTTAAGTATCTTTGCTGTTTTTTCACTTGAAATACCTTCTCTAGCTTACCCTAAACAAGCTTAAACTGTTTTTTAGCTGTTTGCTGCATTATTTAATATCTGCACTTAAAGTTACATTTTAGTCGAATTTGATCAAAAGTTTGTTTGTTTGTTTGTTTGTTAAATTTAACTGTTGAGGCTGCCCACTAAAGTGTGCTAGCCTGTGTAACTGATTTAATACTGTTTCTGCATTTTCTGTGTGTTTCTATCTAAAAACAAAAAAACAAAAAAATAATCCTTGTTTTCCCGCCTCTCCTCGACTAGTTTAGACCAGTTTACGGGCTTTGCTGTATTCTGGGCTGTGGTGTAGTTCCTGTGTTGTCCATTACCTTACTTGGATAGAAGGAAGTTTCTTTGCTCACCAGTGGGCGTGGGGAGCCTTGAGCAGCCTACCTGTCCCTGTAGGAAGTGACCTCAGCACAAGAGCTGTAGTAATTGGTTGTTTTGGACTATTTCTAGCTCTTTTGAAGTTCCCCTGTTTAAAATCCGCCTCTGGGCATTTTTTTCTGGCTATACTACTCAGACAAGCTCCTTGTGGTTCTGCAGAGTGGTCCTAGCTACAGAGAATTCAGAAAAGCGACTACTTTCTGGATTTAAGTATCTTTGCTGTTTTTTTCACTTGAAATACCTTCTCTAGCTTACCCTAAACAAGCTTAAACAGTTTTTTTAGCTGTTTGCTGCATTATTTAATATCTGCACTTAAAGTTACTTTTTAGTCAAATCTGATCGAAAGTTTGTTTGTTTGCTTGTTTAATTTAACTGTTGAGGCTGCCCACTATAGTGTGCTAGCCGGTGTAACTGATTTAATACTGTTTCTGCATTTTCTGTGTGTTTCTATCTAAAAACAAAAACATCAAAAAAATAATCCTTGTTTTCCCGCCTCTCCTCAACTAGTTTAGACCAGTTTATGGGCTTTGCTGTATTCTGGGCTGTGGTGTAGTTCCTGTGTTGTCCATTACCTTACTTGGATAGAAGGAAGTTTCTTTGCTCACCAGTGGAAGTGGGGAGCCTTGAGCAGCCTACCTGTCCCTGTAGGAAGTGACCTCAGCACAAGAGCTGTAGTAATTGGTTGTTTTGGACCATTTCTAGCTCTTTTGAAGTTCCCTGTTTAAAATCCGCGTTTGCACAGCTTTGCGCGGTTGTGCGCATAGCACAGCACCGGTTAAACAAGGTAAAACTTTTGGCTCCACTAAGTCTGCTCTTCAAATTTTCCCTTAAGGAAGCTCTACTCTTAGTATAATCAGACTACTTGCTATATTATAAGCCTAGCACTTGTTCTCAAAACTTCTCTACTAAGTAAGCACTCTCATACTAAGTAAGCACTACATCCACCTACCACCCCTGTGAATATCCACTTCCCTTAAAGGCACAGCACTCCCTTATACTGTTCTAGCATGTCAAGTGGTAGATTACTGGCGTCCTCTCCAGTTCAGCTGGTTAATCTGGATATCTTGAGACAATGCTACAATTGTCTCATGTACACAGACAAACCTCTCCTCCTCCCAACAAACACAAATACATGTGAGAGATGTAACTATATAGCCAAACTGGTGGCTGAACTCTCTCAACTCAGGGCTGGCATGACCAGACAGGAGGAGATGGTAACCACACACACAACAAACCCAGTCCCACATAGACCTACTACAACTGTAAACCAAACACATAAAAACACAAAGACATACTCAGAGGCTCTAATAAATAAATTATCAAAACAACAGAGGCTCCCAAAGCAGACATCCAAAAATCCACCACCTCAAAACAAAACACATACAACATATACTTCAATAAATCAGTGTGTCAATCAATCACAGCCCTTAAGGCCAAACACCATGCCTGATACACTGGTAATAGGTGACTCTATAGTCAGACACACTGATGTCCCGCTTACCAGGCTGAACAAGGAGAGGGTGACTGTGAGCTGCCTATCGGGAGCTAGGATCTGCCACATAACACACACACTCAGGTCACTCCAAAGCAAGTACAAATATGACTCCGTCATTGTCCATGCTGGGGTGAATGACCTGAGACGTACCTCCCTGGACTACATGAAAAGAGACATAGAGGAGCTCTCTGATTATGTAGCCCAGGCTGGTATGACCCTGACCCTGAGCAGCATCTTGCCCTAACCAAGAATGATGCCACAATACAAAGACAAGATGACCAGCTTTAATAATTGGCTCAAGTACTGGTGTCATTCTAAGGGGATCCAATGTCTGTCTGCCTGGGATGACATGTTGGACAAGCCACGCGGCTTCACAAGGGACGGCTTGCACCTGTCAACACTGGGCTTCCGGATATTGGCTAAGGCTCTTGCCACCCCCATAGTGCCTTTTTTAGGCAAGACTCAAAAGACAAACCCACCTCCTTAGAAAACAAAAATGGAAAAAACCTAAGGGTAATGCTGCTCAATGCCAGAAGTCTAAATCTCAAGATGCAGGCACTCAATGCACTCCTCAGTATGGAGAACATTGACGTCTGTGCAGTAACTGAAACCTGGTTCAAGGCTCCTGAGAGCACCCCAGCACTACCAGGCTATACCTCGTATCATGCTTTTTGGCCCCAAACCCCGGGCCGAACCACAAAGGGAGGGGGAGTGTCCATATTCATCAAGGACACCCACACCTCCAGGTTAGTAGCAACACATGAAGCATCGGAGACCATGCAGGTGCAACTAACCATAAGCAAAACTGCTATACAACTGGTAGAATGTTACAGACCACCCTCCCAATCTCAGGAACCCCACTCAGCCTTCCTGAAGACATTGGAGGACATGAATGTATCACAAAATACCATCATACTGAGAGACTTCAACTACCCTAACATAGATTGGGTACATTATTCTAGCCCTAACACCCTAGCCCAAAGGTTCCTGGAATTCATAAATTCAAATGCACTGGAACAACTAGTCACCTCTCCCACTAGGGGAGATAATATAATAGACCTGATCATCACAAACATGGGGACAAAATGCTCCACACCAGAGGTATACCCCTCACTAGTGAGATCTGACCACAAACTAATCACCCTGGATATACATATCCCACCTCCACCCCCAGCACAAAAGACCACAGTGAAAAACTTCTCAAAAGCAGACCACTCTTCTTAAGACTGAGATGGTATCCTTTAAGTCCACTGGGCCAGTGGATAACACATCCCACAATGCTGAATCCTTCACAAATGCTTTCTATGGACATCTCCAAGAATGCATGGATCATGCAATCCCAAATAAACCCAAGTCCCTCTCCACCAAAGGCAAGCGTCCTGTCTGGTGGACCTCAGCCATTAACAAATTGTATAACAAAAGAAGGAAGCTACTGCACGACAGAGCAAAATCCCATAAAGGGAAGACATCTCTGATCAACACTAGCAGAAAACTACGTTCTCTCATAAAAACATCCAAGGCCAACTTTGAGAGCAAAATCGCTAAGGACACTAAAGATAGCCACAAAGCCTTCTTCAGCTATGTTAGAAACCTGGGTGGAAACCCTCAGATATGCTCAGAGTTAGTTCACAACAACAAAAAATACACTGAACCCACAGATATTGCCAACATTCTGGCTGACAGGTTCAGTGCAAATGTCTCCCCTCCCTCACCCCCAAAAGACGAAATACTTATCCCTGCTGAATGTAATCTCCCTGTCATCTCAGATGTCCAGGTGAGAGCCGCCCTCAGCAAAGCTAAAAACACAGCATCAATGGGACCTGACTGTATCCCGGGTTGTGTGCTACATGAACTCCAAGAGGAGCTAAACCCGCACATAAAAATGCTATTTAACCTTAGCCTTACTACAGGATATGTACCTGAACACTGGCCCCACAAAGGGGGTACCTCTACAGACCCTGGGAACTACCGCCCCATAAGCTTAACCAGCCTGGTCTGCAAAGCTATGGAAAGAATCATTATGGAACTCATAAACAGAGATATTGGGGACCTACAGACACTTGACCCCACCCAGCGTGGCTTTTTAAAGGGCAGATCCTGCCTTTTGAACCTGGTTGACCTTTTCGAAACAGTCACTAGAGCCATTGATGAGGGCAAAGCAGTCCATACAGCCTACCTGGACTTGGCTAAGGCCTTCGACACAATACCACACTCAGGCATCATAGATAAGCTCAACAGCTTAAATGTAAACCCTTATGTCACTAGATGGGTTGCAAACTGGCTAAAGGACAGAACCCATAAAGTTAAAATTGCTGGAGCAATGTCAGACTCAAAGCCAGTCACAAGTAGTGTCCCACAGGGATCTGCCCTGGGACCCCTCTTGTTCGGCATTTATTTCTCAGATTTTAAAGCAAACATGGGACGGTTGTGGCTGACAAAGTTCGCAGATGACTGCAAACTAGGCGCCATAGTCGATACACCAGCAGACACATACATCCTACAGAAAGGCCTCACAGAAACGGACAACTGGTGCCGGAGTCATGGCCTTAAATTAAATGCCAAAAAATGTATAGTTATCCCCTTTGGGAAAAACAAAGTACCCACAAATTATCACATAGACAGCAGCCCACTGAGTACGGAAAAAGTAATCAGAGACCTAGGGACCCAAGTCGACAGCGATCTCTCATTTGACACCCACATTGCCAAAGTGGTTAGAAAAACATTTTACCTTGCACACCTTATCATGAAGGGATTCACATCCAGATCCAAGGATGTCATTCTACCCCTATACTCCTCCCTCATCAGACCCATGATTGAGTACAATGCCCCATTTGGTATGTACCTCACACGGCATTTGCAACAGCTGGAGAGACCACAAAAGTACCTCACCAAGAGGATCAAGGGTCTCCAACATATGTCTTATTCTGCCAGACAAAAGAAACTCCAGCTCTATTCAGTAGCATACCGCCTGCTCAGAGGTGATCTCTGCCTGACATACAAGGCCATGTCCAATCAAGAACTGATGGACATGCTCCACCTCAAAAAATCCAAATCCATCAGAACCACGATAGCTAAAGACTTAGACCTCGGCACAAGTATGAATAGGACATGCTGGAGGGATAGATTCATAACCCAGAGGCTTCCCATGCTCTGGAACAAGATCCCAGTTCATGTTAGGCAGAGCCTCTCACTGACTCTCTTCAAGAGAAATCTTGATGAGTGGATGGGAGATCGTAAGTTTACCCCAGGGGTCACATCTGTGTCACTAGTAGACAGGGGCACAGTAAACTAATTCTATTATATAAGGGGACCTTCACTGTGTCACTACTAGACAGAGGCACAGCAGTCTAAATCTATTCTGTGCATTTTGTACCATTTTATGGGGTGGCAAAAGCCACATCACTATGGCTAGGCTTACAAATGCCCCAGGGCAGATAGCCTAGTACTAAACTATGAAACTATGAAACTATGTGTCTCATGATCAGCTAGTGCCTCAGGAACTGGAGAAGGCAGCTGGGAAAGACGATGTAAGCAACCACTGTCAGTTTGCCCATCCTGTAAAAGATTGGTACAGGTTATCCAACTACAATATTGAGAAATGGAAGAAGCAGAAAAATGACAGGAATGTTCACTCACTAAGCATTGCCTCAGCACTGTAGTTGGGGATAAGGGCATACTATTTGTCGATGCAAGCATCCTCAAGCCACTGCTGTGAGACACCACTGGCAATTAGTGGATGTAAATCCTTTGATGGTTCAAAGGTAAATACAATGCAATCACTTAGCAGACCATTACAAGCCTAGTCAAAAGCCCTTATTCAAAATATCCCTCCTGTCCCAGAGGGCAAGACAAGATAGGCAGGGAGAAAATATGAAGCCATCCATCTGATTATCTAGATTCCTCTGCTTGAGATACAAAGGAAGTTTGCGCCATAGGTGAGCTATAAGGAATAAGATATGAGGCATTTTCAAATTAGTTGCTTTACCTAGTAGGTCTGTGATTACATCATCATCTGCGTGTTCCCCAAAATTCTGTTCTTCAAAAAACGAAACACTTTGCCATTGTTCACACTATACTCTGAGAAACACCTTCAAAACCACAGTGTGAGCACAGAAGTCAGCCAATTGTCATAGTGACAGATTCTGGGGCGGATTCACGAAACCTCCATGTAAGACTTAATATGTCTTATTCGGAGGCTGCAGTTGAACGGTATGATGTCAGCATGCCATGAATATTCATGAGGGCACGCTGACTCATCCGTAACTCTTACACGGACTGAGTAGGCAAGCAGGGGGCATGTCCGACTGCCGAGCAGTCTAAAAGTCCACGCCCCTGCAAGGTTTTTAAAAGCATAATGTCAACAGACAAGCGCGAGTCCGCTCAAATGTACTTGCATCCAACACCACACTCACTGACACTGTAAACCCCCATCAGAGTTATAAAACGGAAAATACTATTTTTTTTTAAATCCACGAAATAGCTGCCCTTATTTGCACTTGAATGCGCGGGTGTGCCCATTGCTTAACCACAGTTAGTAATTGTGACATTGAAGAGCATATAAAAACTACTTATGCAAATTAATCCAAATAGCAATAGCATAATGGTAAAGCATATGCACAAAGCGAAGGCATTCGCGGTTCAAGTCCCACCACTCCCCTTCTTATTTATGTTTTAAATCAGTATTTGAGATAATACCAGAAGAATATGATTAAAATTTTATTAAAAGCAGTGACATGGGCAATGTATCAGCGAACAAAATATATATTTTGAAAAGACCCAGATATATAATAGCCTGCTTTTAAGCAACGTTTTACACAGCTAAACACAGGTGCCCATAGTTTAATAGCACTATGCCCATCTAAACAGAGGTGCCCATAGTTTAATAGCGCTTTATCCAGCTAAACAGAGTTGCCCATAGTGTAATAGCACTTTACCCAGTGCAATAAAGTTGCCCAACATTTAAAAGCGATTTACCCAGCGCAATGTGTTTGCGCGGACGTGCGCGCCGTGCCAACCAGGGCACCATAAGGCACAGGGGAGCAACCTAGAGCTAAGTTGCTTAAATGCAGCCACACCCCTAGCCTGTCTAGACAGTATTAAAATAAAAGAATGCAAAGGTTTGAACCCAGAACACTTTGCATCATAATCAAAGTAGAGAACCACTAAGCCATGACAACATAGGGGAAGCAGCCACTATTAACATCCATAAACTTAGGAATGGTAGTTTAACCATTACTAAGCAGGTCTGCAATCAGCCGACAATTTTACAAAATGGTCAGTCACAAAAAAGTGTGGGAAATGCGGCCTATTTAAGCCCCACAGGTGGGAATACACACCATAACTGATTGTAGCTCACATCTGCAGTCAGAATGTCTGGTGATGGAGAGGGAGTGGGCTTCCGAGCGCAGAGATGCGGCACTGAGGAGTCCAAATACATGGTTTGGCTCCTAGTCCACCGTCAGAGGCAAGACTCCTGCAGGGCCAGTTCCAAGGGATGGAGTGCAAGGCAGAGGCTTGGAACCAGTTAGCTCGTGACCTCACCAGTGCCACAGGCATTCCCTGGACTGGTGAGCAGGTCTGTCACCACCATGTGGACCTGAAGAGATGAAAGGAGGACCGCCTGAAGCAGTGGATACAGCAGGCCCGTGGGATGCGGGATGCCACACAACTGAGTTTGTAGCCATGGACTGCAGTATGTAAGGATTTAAAATGGAGTATGTATAATGGATAGGAATGTCTCAATATCCCTTCATTTACTTTACAGCTGCAGGTGACCGTTTTACGAATCTGCAAGCCTATGCTGATAGGCAGCTAAGGCTGTGCCGCTAGGCAGGTTAGTGATTATTCTGCATGTATTGTTATATAAAATATGGGAGAGAGCATGAAAGAAAGTGTTGTAGTCCAATAATACAGCCATAAAATGGACTGAATAAGTCCTCTGCATGTACTGTCAGATAAAAACATTAGAGAGGCAGAAAAAGAGTGTAGTAACCCATTAAGAATGGTAACAAATTTCTGGAATAATATCTCTGCAGGCACTGTCATATAAAATAATATGGAGTGAGCCTGAAAAAAGAGTGTGCTAACCTATTAATAAAGGTATAATATGCCGTGAACATGTCTGCCATATATACCATTAAAAGAAATAAAGGAGTGAGCCTGTGGAAAAGTGTGTAATGTCATTAATGAAGGTCTAAAACCCAGAGTGTGTCTGTTTCACTTAGTATGAAATGTTGTTGTACCCTTGCATTATACAAATAGTAATGTGTTAGAAAGTGCTGGCAACCCAGAGTTTTGCAGTCCCATCTAAAGTGGGTTATGGAAGTGCTAATAACTGTGAAGTAAATATACAGTCCTCAACAGTCAGTTACTGGCTGGCATGCATAAGTAAATCTGGCACACAAGTAGCATGCTAATATGTTCCCCAGAAATGTAAGTGTGCTTCAATAAATGCAGGGTTCTGTACAATTAGAAGTGAAAATGTCATGTGAAAACATCCACATATGTAGATAAAGAAATATAAATGCAACCATGAAATATGTAGCAGTAACATCTGCATCCTGGACAGTTAGTATGTGAGATATAGGTCAAGTATAGATTGAACTAGCCAAACCCACTACACAACCTAATGCATGGTGGCAAGTGTAATAATACATTTAGGGAATATACACCTGCAGTCACTAGGAATGTAGTGTAGAGTAAAAGTGTTTATAAGATGTTTTTTCTTCACCCTACTGTTTGTGCATAAACCATGCAATTCTGCACCTCAATGGGTATGTGTAATCTTAAATATTTGTCGGGATATATGTCCTGTTGTTCCATAAATATTTGCACTCATGTTGATGCATGTGCCCTGTTCAAACACCATGTTCATGGTGGCCTGTTGCTACCAATCATCCCTGCATGTGGTTGGAATAGCCACTGTTGTTCAATATATGCATGTGTTATGTTTGCTGTTAAACTGTTGGAACTGTGGTGTGTTGGGTTAATGGGAATATTACTGCATGCTGTTACAACTAATCTGGATGCTGTTATTTATGTTGTAATGAAACACACCGAATCACAGAACATATGGGAAAGCCGGTCCCAGCGGACCCACCTGTCACTCCTCAGTTGGCAAGTGCACCTGGTACCAGTGGCTCTGGTGCCCAGCCTGGACTCCCCTCCTCCATTGGTCCTGTGCCACCTTCAGGTGGAAGCACTGCAGGGGATGGGGCTTATCCCCCCGTGCAAGCGTGGGTGGAGAAGGGCCACACGTCACACTTTGAAGGGTCCGGGCTGTGGTGCGTAGGGAGATCCAGCGTTCAGTCGCTGATCCCCTATGCCAGCTTGAAGCAAGAGTGGCGCATCTCATGGGTGAGCCTGCCCGTCCTACTCAGCTCCCAGCACAGCCACCCCCGGGGCTGTGAAGATGCAGTGGTGACTGCCCATGGGTGGGGATCTCAGTTCCACTGTTACCATCTGTGGGCTCATGGGCTTGCGATTTCCAAACAAACTTCCCCATCAATTGTGTTCACCCACCCCATGTTTCAAATTCCACCCCTGTATGCATCTTGTTTGTCTAGTCTGTTTACCTCCCGAACCTACCTCCCCAAATATACCTATTTCCCCTACCTCAATTACCACTCTCACCTGAAAAAAATAAAAAATAAAAAAAAAAAAGGCAATCTGTACCCGAAAAAAAATTACGCCCTATACATAGCTTCCCATTTTGCACACATGTCCATAGGACATGTACACCGATAATTCTAATTGGCAGTGCAACAAACTATGTTGTCCTCACCCCTCTCTCAGGGGTGGAAAGTGTCAAAACTCACTCTAAATTTTCAACATATGCACAGCTGTTGCTGTTAAAGAAATGGGCAGCTATGGGCCTTCCTTACACCCTTCCTGCACATCCCGAGCTTGTTTTCCTATTGTCTGTCCCTGTCTGTGCCCCCTTTTTCACCACTTTCCTATCTCCCCATTTTCTTTTCTTTAAAAAAAATTAGTGTGGGGGTTAGCGGGAGTAAGCACTTTTAAGCAGTAGTTAGAGGGGGTGCGCGAGTGTGAGCTTGTGTGCGCTTAGCTAAGCATTGCTAAGCATCAGGCAAACCCACGTCAACCCGCTTACAACTGCTTAAAAGTGCCTTAGTCACTCTGTATGACAAGGCCCTTGTAATGCACAGCAGCAAAATAAAAATACCCTTGTCAGTCTAGAACCCGGGACCTTGGACTCACCAGTTGCATAAAGTACCACTAAACCACAGCAGATATACAATGACTTAGTGCTAAAAGCAATTTATCATGCATTACCATGAGTGAATGTAAAGAGAAAATAGGAATGGCATAACACAAATCTTGTTCTGTGGGCCTTAACCAGCAGGTGTTGTTGAATTGCATGACATGACTGTGAAAAGAGAATCAGCCATGCTAGTAAGGAATAAGGCTACAGTAGCAGCTTACAAACCCCACACAGTATCAGAGCAGGATACACAATGGCATATTTGCATAGGTCACAGGCCAGACCTCCCAACAGTGACTGCTCTACAGTGATGACCCTGATTTGTAAACACATGTTAGCTGTGCACATCTGACTCCCTGTGAAATGCACTAACAGTAGGCAGAAAGGTGTTGAATCTCACTTAATAACAAATGTCAATAAGTGAGTGTAGACACTGCTTGCACATCAGAAAAGGTGTAGTAATAGAAATGCTCTGAATCACCCAAAGTCTGAACTGAAAAATGTCTGAACTATATGACAGGTGTATCCCAGTTATATGTACCTTTCCCTGAGGCTGTTCAAATATATACGTGAGAGTATCTGAGGCCTGGAAGAGTCAGAAACACACAGGCATATCAGCTTGTTTGCTGTTACACACTCTGCAAATAGCTGTAGAATGAATCCCACAAGCATGCCCTTATGTAGCAGTACAACACAGAAATAGCAAAGGATGTAGCCATGAACTGCTAGCAACCACCTGTGACAATGCCATTGTTCAGGTGCTGAAAAGACTGCTGTGGTGCACAGTCAAAAAATACTAGGCTGACCTCTGTCTACCATCTGGATATGTCCACAGGTGGGAGCTACTCAGACAGACTACAAGCCTTCCTAGACTTACAGGTATACAGCAACTCTGCATGTTCATTAAGGTAAACATCACACGATAATAAATAATGCACACTGCAGTTCTGCACCCCTACCCAAAGGTACTATATACCCGTGTAGTCAGGCACAACCAAGGGTGTAGGTAGGCATACACAGTACAGAAATATGTCCAGTCGCCCTGAGTAGACTGTGCTAATGTCAACACAAACCACAAACTGTTCAGATGTGAGTAACGTACTAATGACAGTATAGCAGTTCACAAACAGTGCATGCGTCTGATATTCATAATTGGTAGTACAACATACTTAGATGTCCTCACCCCTCTCTCAGGGGGGAAGGTTTCAAATATCCCACCTAATGTATTGCATATGCACAGCTGTTGCTGGTAAAGAAATGGGCAGCTATGGACCTTCTCCACACCCATCGTGTACATCCCAAGCTAGTTTCCCTACTGTTTTCCCCTCTTTGAGTACCCTTTACCACCACATTCCTTTCTCCCCATTTACTTTTCTGTGAAAGGCATGAGCGCGGGGGCTAGCGGGAGTGAACACTTGTAAACAGTAGTAAGCGGGTTTGCCCCAGTGTGCGCATGTGTGTGCCTAGCTTAGCATTGCTAAGATATGATAAGCTACACCTAGCTTAGCTTACTATTGCTAACATAAAATGAGCTAAGCTAAGCTTAGCTTAGTATTGCTAAAATACAAAAAGCTCAGCTAAGCGTAGCTTAGCATCGCTAAGCATTGTGCAAACCCGCGCAAACCCGCTTACAACTGCTTAAAAGTGCCTTAGTCACTCTATATGACAAGGCCCTTGTATTGGTCAGCAGCAAAATAAAATACCTTTGTCAGTCTCAAACCCCACACCTTGGACTCACCAGTCTGCACGATGTATCACTCAGCCACAGCAGATATACAATAACATGGTGCTGAAAGAAATATAACATGCATTACAAGGTGTGAATGTAAAGGGAAAATAGGAAAGCCATAGGAATACATTGCAATCAAGAAATATAACATGCATTACAAGGAGTGAATGTAAAGGGAAAATAGGAAAGCCATAGGAATACATTGCAATAACTACTGTTGTATGCCAGTTAATTCCCTAATTCCAAATGAAAGTACATACTCCCATGTATCCAGTGTTAGCATTAGGAAGTGTGAGTAAACTTACACACTGAGAAGAGTGTACTGGAAGAAGCAACAGTCAGGTTTCAGTACAACATGTATTTCACTGGCTACAAACCAGCTTCAGATATGAGGCATATACCAACGATCTGACTGACAGAACAGTGTCCACAGCAGACAAGCATGGTCCCCACCTTGCAAAACTGAAAGACCTACGCCTACCTAACCTATCATTTTATAGCAGTGTCCTGAAATCACAGTGAGAACTGCAATTACCACACAGCAGGCTGCATGCAATTACTAAATGGTGGGCACCAATTGGTGCAGAGGCCATCACATGCACATGTGCAAATACCTACAAAAGCAGCCTGTACTTGCTGTCCACACATGCAATAATATCATTGCAGCAACTGGAGAGAGAGAGAGCGAGAGAGACAGACAGACAGACAGACAGACAGACAGACAGACAAACAAACAAACAAACAGAGGCAGTTGGAGACACCAACCCAATAAATAACAACAAACAGAGGCAGTTGGAGACACCAACCAACCAAAACAAACAAAAAAAAAAAAAAACAAACAGAGGCAGTTGAAGACACCAACCTAAAAAAAAAGAAAGAAAACATCAACAGGTATAACAGACTGAGGTGAGAAATACAAAGGTAAGGTATGAAACACTAATGTATTTGCTGGCATCCGAATGATGTGTCTGAAGGGTACTCTACATACTGTGAACACTCCTTATGTAGTAGCAGTCCATATCTATATGTATACGCAGATGTGCATAGGGCAAGGGACATACTGCAACTGTTAGTGAAGGCCGGACATATATATGTATTTGAAGGTTGCTATGTGCACATATCTATGTAGGTTGTAGTATGTGGCATTGAAAACAGCAAGCAGTGCAGGTATATGTCATGTTGTGGTTAAATGCTGTGGGACTGAGTTACAGCCAGTGAGGTCTGCTATGGCTATATGGCTTGAGGACAGCGAAATGCATTCTGCACAACACTGTGCAATATTAATACATAACTGTATGTCTCACAACTGCTCCATAATTGATATTCCCACCGTATATGTACAGCAGTGAATGTTTACAAGTATACAAGTATATATATATATATATATGTGTGTGTGTGTGTGTGTGTGTGTGTATGTATATATACACACACACACATATATATATAGATATGCATATATGTATATATATAGATATATGCATATATGTATATATATAGATATATGCATATATGTATATATAGATATATATAGATATATCGATGTATACATATATAGATAGATATATATAGATATATACATACATATATACATATATATATATATATATATATATATATATATATATATATATATATAGATATATGGATATATATATATATATATATATATATATATATATACTATATATATATATATATATATATATATAGAGAGAGAGAGAGAGATATGTATATATAGAGTGACATATAAATATATGGGTCTATCTGAGTTCATCGACACTTTAAAATACCGACAATGGATTAACCGACACGAGAATGTCGAAAGTCACAGAAGATCGACGAGGCAGAAGACGACGGAGGAAGACACCGACGCTGAGAAGCTGTGATGGGGTAAGGGTGCGAGTAAGGTAAGTGTGCGATGCTGGTGTTTTGTAGGGGTAGGGGTGGGATAAGTGAGTTAGGGTTAGGGCGCGGGTTAGGTGAGTGTGCGAGTAAGGTAAGTGTGCAATGTTGGTGTTTTGTAGGGGTAGGGGTGGGATAAGTGAGTTAGGGTTAGGGCCGGGTTAGGTGAGTGTGTGAGTAAGGTAAGTGTGCAATGTTGGTGTTTTGTAGGGGTAGGGGTGGGATAAGTGAGTTAGGGTTAGGGCGGGGGTTGGGTGAGTGTGCGATAGTGACGGACCTTAGGGTAAGGGTTTGGGTCAGGGTTGTGGTTAGTTGTGTATGTATGGGTTAGTGTTTGTTTGTAAGGATTTTGGTGTGCTTGTGTTGTGTGTGTGAGTGTTGGATAGGGGATGTGTTTTGTTTGTTGGTATGTTGTGTCGGGTGTATGCGATGTCGTGTTTGTGAACTGTCGATCTTCTGGCGTCGGTTAAATGAGTTTCGTTGTTTTGGTGTCGGTTAATTCGTTTTCGGTATTTTAAAATGTCGATGAACTCAGATAGATCCAAATATATATATTATATATATATATATATATATATATATATATATATATATATATATAGATATATAGTGAGAGAGGGACATAGGGTCAGACGTATTGCAACAGGTGCCTGGTGACCAAGGCATGGACTGAACACCAGTGTTGATACTGCCTACTTATGACACAATGTACACAGACATGTACACAGTGCAATACCTGCTATGTGAGGTGGAATGAGTGTGACAGTGAATGTGTGCAAGGTCTGTAATGGTGTGATAGCTTAGTGTGAGGTTGTTTCTGTCATGGTCGTTTGTGTCCTAGGTGTGAGGCCAGAGTAAGATGTGTCAGTTATTGGGATGCAGACATAGTAGGATGGTATATGTTGTGATGTAGTTCCATGTGTACGACTGTGGTGTCCCATCATAGGCTGAAGCAATACATGTATGCTCAGTAAGTGGTACTGCTGGTGAATCCAGCCGACATTTGAACTATTGTACCACCTGAAGCTGTAGGCCTAAACAGCACAGTATGGTGTATGTTCACATTCCCTGGTAACACTGTCTTGTGTGTTTCCTGTAGTCTGCACAGATTGCATACCTCAGGCATAGGTATCTGTAAGTAGGGGCACACAGTACTGTAAGGTACACAGGAAATGCTCATCTCTGTCAGCATACATTTGTGTGTTGTATGAATGTCTGATGTTTGTGTAATGATGCCTGTACCCTGTCTGCAATCACATTTGTGATGCAGGGTTTGCGTGTGTACCTAGCAACATGTATACTCTGTTACAGCAGTATGCCAGCTATATTAACAACTGTGCACATATGTTAGGTAGGGGTATGGCATCAACGTCTAGGGTGGGTTACTGGTTATACTGTAACTGTACTTCACATTCATTGCAATTGATGACATATTTCTGCATGCATTAGCTTGATATGTACCCCCCTGGCAAGGCTGTGCATTGGATTGCAAACAGTGTGCCGAGTACTGGTGTATACTGGTGTGTTATATGGATTGTGGCAGGCACTGTCAGCCAGTTGTGATCTGATCACTGATATGTGGTATTGAATGTGTGTATCCTCTGACAGACGAACAGATGATATATATGGCAGTTAACTGATATCTGTACTGTATAATGTTAAGTGTGCCACATGACTTGCTCACACATATCGTTTACTTGTCTTCCAGGCTTATGGCTCATCACAGGAATCCCTCCTACACAGCCGCAGAGGAACAGGAAATCCACCACAGCCTGGTTCAGCACTATACCCTGCTGTTTTCCAGGGCCAGCCAGCACCAGCAGGAGAGTACTGCACTGTGGCAAGAACTTGTTCGTCGGGTAAATGACATAGGCATGCATAGCCGGACATATGAGCAGGTACACCATCACTGCAGTGATTTAATTAGACATGTCCGGCGGCGTGCATCTGATATCCACAGACAACAGCTTGCCACAGGTGGTGGGGTGGCCATACAAACCCCTGTCACCAGAGTGGAGGAACTGCTGCTAAGTGTGGTGGCTCCTGGCCTACAGCAGCAACAACATCACACATGTGTCATCATGGAGGCCGGAGCCACCCAGCATGGTGACATGGAGCATGCAGGTAACATGCCCTAGCTGTAGACTACTGTTACCTGTATTGTTAGATTATGCATATGTGAGATGTGTACTGTGTTTAGCAGTTGTGCTGCCTATTGTGTGCAATACTGATAATTTGAATAGTATTTGTACACCTATGCCTGTTGTTCTACTGTAGTTTAGCACACTCACAGTAGCAATGCCACAGTTGTGGCCACTGACAAACTGTGTCATATTCTTGCAGGTCCCTCTGGTGTGACAGCAGGGCAGACGATACATGTTGGTGAGTGTGTTAACACTTTAAATTCGGTATTGAACTGTGCATGTCATAGGTGAGATGTAGGCCATGTACACATAACACACCTACGCATAATGCATGCTGTGCATGTTTGCTGTGAGACGTGAAACATCTCAGTAAAGTCAGTAGCTGCCTCAATAACATGCAATGCACAGAGCATCAGACACAAATGTGGCAACACTGTACTGCACATTGGATAGACTTAGTTGACACACATGTACACAACGTAACACGTTTGTCATATGCAGTACACCTCAACATGCTACACATAGTGTAACCGGACACCTGCTGCCAGGTCACACTTCAGTATCCCACATGTCATCCACACACCACACATAATATACCTGAGGGGTAGGGGCCTAGCATGGGGCTGTGCAACACTCCTCAACACATAACGCAGTCATGTTAGGCAATGCTCCCTATTGGGCACCTAACACACCCTTGTGCAACGTGGTTGTGTAATTGTGAACTTAGCCACAGCACTGCAGCTCAGGTACAGCATGCTAGGCGGTGGTCTAGCACACTTTAGTGGCCTTGACTAACCACATGATGCATGATGATGATGGCTAATGGTACTACACCCCATACTGTTACAATGGCCATGTCCAGGATTGGTATCCCATCACATATACATGCACCACTCATCCCGTGTGTGTACATAGCATGCATGTGCTACACCTGTGTCCACAATTATCTGCTACCAACACAGACACTGCAATCAGACATGGAAATCCATGTGACACACAGATAGCACATGCAGCCATGGTATGTATACCTGTGTGTGATGGTGCACAGGACATTGCAGAGCTTGTAATACTTGCACAGAAATGTCATGTCCTTGTACACATTGTGTTCCAGGGTGTAGGGAATCACTGAACATGTACACACATGCACCACAGCCATGCACACTGTCATTAACTATGGCTGTCTACACTCACACTGCATGGACTTGATCAACACTTATTCTGCATGCTGACACGTGTGATGTGACTGTTTGCCTTGTGATACTGTCACCCACCTTCAACCAGTATTGAGTATGATTTGGATTTCTGTTGTGTGTGTGTATCTGCTGCAGTGAGGAGTGTGCATGTGTTCCTGTGTTCCTGTGTGCATGTGTTCCTGTGTTCCTGTATTCCTGTGTGCATGTGTGCATGTGTGCATGTGTGTATGTGTTCATATGCTCATGTGTTCATGTGTGCATGTGTGCATGTGTGCATGTGTTCATGTGTTCATGTGTGCATGTGTGCATGTGTTCATGTGTGCATGTGTGCATGTGCTGACCATAACGTGTGTTTCCTCTCTTCCTCTCACAGGTGCTGAGATAGGGGTTAGTGAAAGCAGAAGGTGACCTGAAGCCACTGCCACGGATAGTGGTGATGATGACACATGTATTTTGGCACAGGGAGATTTGACAGGGTCTGTCGTTGGTCCGCCAATTGACAGTACACAGCATTCAACTCCATCTATGCGCACACTCATACTACCAATACATCCCTCACCACCAATGTCCATAGGGACAGCATAAAGTTGGCATTGACCAGGAGAGTGTGGTACCCATGGCACTTGCATCCCCTCACAGCAGCCAAAGCCATAGACCCGGAATGGTATCACATAGTGGAGGTCCAGGGGTTCTCGGGGGAGCACCACTGGATGTATTGCCCCTGGCAGGTGTGCCCTCACAGGTCTTATGATGTCCACTATGTTCCGGGCTGTAAAGCAGGGTCAGGCACGTATGGAACGGTACACCAGGCAGGGACTTAGGGCGGCCAAGGGCACATTACACCACTATCAATGACAGCATCCGTCACCTTGCCGGTGCCATCCGGACGTACACCGAGGTCATTGATAGACGTTGGGGGGAGACAATAGATGCCCTCCACAACATGTGTTCCTCGAGCCAGGACTGTGTGGGGCAGTTGCGACGTCGACGCAGACGCATGCCGGCAACAGCAACAGCTGGCAGTGGTTGCGGATGGCCCACAGTTCACAGCCGCTCCCGTAGTGGCAGTACCAGCCCCAGCATTGTCCATTGTCCATCCCAGTAGACCACGTGCACGTGGCTCTGGCCAGTCCCAGCAGGAACATGGGTCCAGTCGTCATACCTCTGCCTCTGATGACAGTACCCAGTCAGGGTTGGTACCCTATACTGTCCGTAGCACCCCTGCCAGGCACAGGTACTGTGTCTGTGGCCAGAGACAGTGATCTCTACAACCAAGCAGGTACAGTCTGTGGCTATCCCACAAACACCGTATATGGCAGCCACATGGTGGAGCTGTGTGCATGCAGACACACACACATTAAGCAAATAACTAGGGCTCACACATACACACACATTACATCAACATTGGCCCATGCTGTACTGTTGTCCCACACACACACACACACACACACACACACACACACACACACACACACACACACTCTCACAGACATGTCGATTGGATGGGACAATGTTAGGCTCTGGCAAACAACAAAACGCCCTGTGCATATGATGATACCTGTGCCGCCTCCTGTCATCTGCCTTATCGACGGAGGGACAGGCTAACATGGTGCTAATGCACAGGGTGACACTAAAGCAGTGTAGCAATAATAGTAAGTTGTCAACAAGGAAGTGTAACTACATCCTTGTAGGTATATCTGAGCAGACATTATGCATCAAAGCTCTGATTGTCAATGTAGCATTGTTTACACCACTGCTAGGTCTGAGTATGTATTATCCACCCATGTGCCACTTGGCTGATGTGCGATGTGTTGCCAGCATGTGTTAGTGAGTGGTCAGTACGTGTGTGATGTGTGCAGTACAGATTAGCAAGTGTACATCTGTGAACATGGTGGGTGTGCACTGTCTGGATGTACGTGCATAGTGGACACATGGGACGTGTGGCATACCCTGTCATACACATTGTTGACATCTCATTGCATCTTTCAATGGCCTGTATGCATTCTACTACAGTTATGTACTAACATGGGTAGACGTGTGTATGACATGGGTTGACACTATGCTGCGGGTGATACCATTAATATCAGTCAATGATTTGCGGTCTAGTAGCATACACAACCTCAACAGCATGACTATAAGCAATCATTGGATGATGTCCTGACAAATAACACACAGTAGTAGGGAACTTAGTATCAATTGGATCCTTCTGGTGCTACACTATAACACTAACCAGTGGTGATGACCGCCACCCATTACTGTGACCACACCTGTGTGTCATATAGCCCCCTTAGGTACATGCAGACACACTAGGGATGTGTCCATCCAAATCTGGGAATGCATGGATTGGCCTACAATGCATTCCCTGGATAGGACGCATATCCTACACAAGGGTATCATACAGACAGATACCTGTTGTGTGATACATGCTGTATAGCAGTAAGCTGACTATGGCATAGTCATCCTCATGTACTAAACATACTATCCCGTCAGTACCACACAGGTGGTAGCCCTCAACATATATGTCGGGTACCATTGTGTACATACAGACCCATGTTATGTCATGTGTCCCTTGGTATCCACATATCCATAGGTATTGTGGAGTCCCAAGGTGTATCACATAAGACATTAGAGGCCTGAATGCATATCCACAAGGCAGTCGTACACCTATAAAGACTGTCCATTCTTGACAGACTTTGTTGTGTATGACCATGTCTGACATATACTCTAGGCATATACCCTCACTCACACTACTCTTAAGTAACTGTCATGGATGTGTGTGCCACAGATGACCTTGGCCACAGAACATGGCAGTGGACGGCCGTGTCACATACATACATATGTGACCTACGATCTGAGAAGCAGCGGCACAACCTGTCAATGGAAACAAATGTATTCATGTAGTATGCAGGCTTCACACCTATGTACTGATTGAGGGGACATGTACACATATGTATTTGCCATGCAGATACCTGATGTCTGCAATGCACTTACTGTTGTCATCATACTATATCATACCATAGTAAAAGCAAAACCCATACCGCGTTGGCCAACAGTCAGCTTTTGTAGGATTCAAACCCCTACGTAACTATGTTATGATACTAGAGAAAGACACATTAACATGGCATGTTATTTGCTTGACTGTCTGGTTTTCCTTCTCCTGCTGTATTTGTAGGATGGTGACATCATCAGACTTTCCAAAGAGGAATGTACCTCTTTTAGTGTGTTTTCACAGTCTCCAAAAAAGGGCACTCCTTTCAAAGACTATTACACACACACTGTTTGCAGGATTGAAACCCCTACCTAACTATGTTATGATACTAGAGAGTGACGCATTAACACGGCAAGCTATTTCCTTTACTGGCTGGTTTCCCTTCTCCTGCAGTATTTGTAGGATGGTGACATCATCCAAAGAGGAATGTACCTCCTTTAGTGTGTTTTCACAGTCTCCAAAAAGGACACTCCTTTCAAAGAAAATTGCACACACACACTCACTGTTTGCAGGATTCAACCCCCTACTTAAGTATGTTATGATACTAGAGAGAAAAGCACTAACATGGCACGCTATTTGCTTTACTGGCTGGTTTCCCTTCTACTGCAGTATTTGTAGGATGGTGACATCATCAGACTTTCCAAAGATGAATGTACCTCCTTTAGTGTGTTTTCACAGTCTCCAAAAAGGGCACTCCTTTCAAAGACAATTGCACACATACATACACACACACTGTTTTTAGGATTCAAACCCCTATCTAATTATATTATGATACTAGAGAGAGACGCACTAACACGGCATGCTATTTGCTTTACTGGCTGGTTTTTCTTCTCCTGCAGTATTTGTAGGATGATGACATCATCAGACTTTCCAAAGAGGAATGTCATTCATTTACTGAGTTTTCCCAGTCTCCAAAAAGGGAACAACTCTCAAAGGAAACTGTACACATACCCCCCCCCACAGACATACACAGTTTGCAGGATTCAAACCCCTACTTAACAATGTTATAAAACTAGAAAGAGACGCACTAACATAGCGCACTACTTGCTTTACTGGCTGGTTTCCCTTCTTCTGCAGTATTTGTAGGATGGTGTCATCATCAGACTTTCCAAAGAGAAATATACCTCCTTTAGTGTGTTTTCACAGTCTCCAAAAAGGGCACTCCCTTCAAAGACAATTGCATACATACATACACACTCACCTTTTATAGGATTCAAACCCCTATCTAATTATGTTATAATACTAGAAAGAGACGCACTAACACGGCACGCTATTTGCTTTACTAGCTAGCTTCCCTTCTACTGCAGTATTTGTAGGATGGTGACATCATCAGACTTTCTAAAGAGGAATGTACCTCATTTAATGAGTTTTCCCAGTCTCCAAAAAAGGAACACCTCTCAAAGGAAACTGCACACCTACCCCCCCCACACACACACAGTTTGCAGGATTCAAACCCCTACCTAACTAGGTTATGAGACTAGAGAGAGACGCACTAATACAGCATGCTATTTGCTTTACTGGCTGATTTCCTTTCTCCTGCAGTATTTGTAGGATGGTGAAACCATCAGACTGGACATGGTGATGTGTGTACACTTTGTTTTATGCCATTTCAGGTATGGTCCATGTGCGTCAGCAGGTATCAACAGCTTGAACATGACCTCAGAATCCTTACCTTGTGTGATCTATCTGTGGACACATTGACATTCCATCATATGTCAACATATATTTATGCACAGTTTCTTGGTTTTGTGGATACTACATGTGTCTGGGATGTTGATAAAGGGCTATTCAAAGTCTATGTGACACATGTGTAGATGTGTTCATTGATGTATGACCTGGGTGGCTGCCTTGCAAACAGTCTAGCATGTTTGGGAACCATGATCCACACATGAACATACCACATTTGGTAGGGTTGTGTGTGTGTCATCTTCCAATAGCTCTGTTTATGACTGCAGCCATGATGGACTCCATGATCTTGCAGATCAGACATCATAGGCATACTGGACATGACTTCCCATGGTGTGTTGTGCAGCAACAATTGTGGGAAGTGCAATATGTAGCTGTGACACATTCAACGGTTCCACATCCTGTGTAGGGGGTGTGGCTCAGCTGACTGTTCAGGTGCATGATCTGTTTGTTCTGTAGTTTGTGCATGGCACATATTGGGAATCAATGTATTCCACCTGCTGCCATTCTTTTGGTAGTGGGGGTAGCTGCTCATCCATTCTACATGTGATATCTCCTGGTATGATGACGTGGACTATTGTCAGTGGGGGATGGGTATGTACATATGGGCCTGTTTGTCATGATGTCAGCATTGACACTCAGGTACAGTTGGCCCTGACTTAGGACATATATGGGTGTACATTGATATTTATGACATAGCTGAAGGAGGTGTCATGGTTCAGTCTGGAGTCCTTCTCAGCTCCTCTTTACAAAACACTAATGAACATGAGCATTAATCCCTGTTATACTCTTTTACACGCTTAACACCCTACTGATACTTTATGATCAGGCTACAGAGTATGTCATGATAATATCCTGGCATGTCCAGGGGTCGGTTTTGTGTGTACTCTTCAGTCCAGCTGGTGGATATTGTGATACTGACACAATGTCACATCTGCCTCATGTACACAGACAACCCTCTCCTCTTCCTGACAAACTCAGATATATGTGTGAAATGCACCTATATAGGTATACAGGGAGCTGAACTCTCTTGACCCCTGACTGGCACAGTCTATCAGGTGGTGAAGGTATCCACACACACCACATATCAGAATCACATATCCTCTAGCAACAGCACTCAAACCACATTAGCACACATTGACATACTCGGATGCTGTAAATGTATTCTACCTAAGCAGCAGAGACCTCCAAAGCAGACACACACACACCTGCTACCCCATTACAATACCCACATATCAGAAAGTTCACAATGTCAGTGTGCCACACAGTCACTGCCCTTCAAGCTACACAACACACCTAATACACTTGTAATTGGTGACACTTATGTTCAGACACACTGACGTACCACTCACCAGCCCTGACAAGGGAATAGTCAGTTTGGGCTGTCTGTTGGGTGCCAGAATCTGCCGCATAACACAGGCAGTCAGGTCACTCCAAAGCAAGTACAAGACTGGCACCATCATTGTCCATGCTGGTGTGTGTAACCTCAGACGTTACTCCCTGGACCACATGACATGATACATGGAGGTACACTCTGATCATGTAGCCCAGGCCAGTATGACCCTGACATTGTCTAGCATCTTACACCCACCAATTATGATGTCACAGTATACGGACACAAATATCACATTTAACAGTTGGCTAACAAATTTGTTTTATTCATAGGGGATACAGTGTCTGTCAGCGTATGGTGACATGCTCAACATGCCACGTAGCTTCACTATGGACATCTTGCACCTGTCACCCTTGGACTTTGGTATGCTGGCTAAGGCTCTTGCTACCACCATAGTGCCTTTTTTAAGTAGGGCTCAGAAGACAAACCCACCTCCATAGACGTTACAGGATAAATGAAACTAAGGGTAATGCTGCTCAACAATAGTTGTGTTAACCTCATATTGTGGCCACTCAGGACTCTCCTCAGTATGGAGGAGAGCAATATCTGTGCACTGACAGACACCTGGTTCAGGCTCACTTATGGACATCAGCACTACCAGGTTATGTTTCATGCCATGTTGTCTGACAACAAGACTTGGAACAGACAACACAACTAGGGGGAGTATCCTTATAAATCACAGATACACACACCTCCAGGTTAGTGGCACTGCACAAAGCATCACAGGCCATACATATACAACTACCATTGTGCAATACTGCCTTTCAGTTTGTTACCTGCTACAGAACACACTCCCAAACTCAGGAACCACACTCGGCTTTCGTGGGAACTATGGAGAATATGAAGGTCTCCACAAACACCATTATATTGTGTGACTTCATATACACAAATATTAACTGGGGATACTACTCAAGCCCTGACAACCTCACCCAGCAGTCACTACAATTTATGGACTCATATGCTTTGGCACAACCAGTCAGCACAGCCACAAGGGGGAATACCTATTGGACCTGCTCATCACCAACATGGGGACTCTATGTTCCACACCAGCGATATACCCCTCATTGCTAAGGTCAGAACATACATGTATCTCACAGGGCATACATATACCCTCCACACACCCATCCTGGGTAATCTTGGTGAACTTCTCATGAACCAACATCTCAATTCACCAAAGCAGGGTGGTATCCTTCAGAGATCCTGAGACAGTGGCATATACAACTCACACTGCTGCATCGTTTACATATACATTCTATGGACACCTAGTGGACTGCATGGATTGTGCTATCCCAAATAACAACAGGACCCTCTACTACAATGGCAGGGGACCTGTCTGGTAGACCCCAGCCATTAATAAGGTGTACAAAGTCAGGAGGACACTACTACATGATAGAGCACAATCCCAGACTGGGAAGACATCTGTGATCTGTACTAGCAGACAGCTATAATCACTCATGGACTTTTCTAAGGGCCACTTCTAACAGACAATTGCAACTGACACATAGGACTATCACACGGCCTTCTTCAGTTATGTCAGGAACCTGGGTGGGCACTCACTGATATGCTGTGAGTTACTGCATACTGACTAAACCTACCCTGAACCCACTGGCATTGCCTACATCCTGGCAAACAGGTTCAGTGCAGATGTCTCCCACCCATCCCCCCTAAGGAGCAACTATCCATCCCAACAGAGTATAACCTCCCTGACATCACACAGTAACAGATGAGTTCTGCCCTCCCCACAGCATACATCACAGTATCAATGTGACCAGATGGTGTCCCAGCCTGCATCATACACAAGCATCATGACAAATGCAACCCTCACATTACATCACTGTTCAATATTGGAGTTACCACAGGATATGTACCCAAGAAATGGCGTACTGTGACAGTGGTCCCGCTCCACAGAGTTGGTGCCACAACGGACCACAGACAATATTGCCCTATAAGCCTATGTAGCCTGTTCTGCAAAGCTATGGAGCATATTGTCATAGGACTCCTACACATAGACATTGGGAACCTACAGACACTGTGCCCTACACATTTCAGCATTGTTGTGGGCAGATCTTGCCTCTTGAACCTGTTTGTATTCTTTAAATGGCTAACAGGTCCATCAACATAGGGACGGCTGTCCACACAGCCTACCTGAACCTTGCAAAACCCTTCAAAACAATAACCCACTGGCCCATTATGCATAGGCTCACCAGCATCAATATGGACATGTCTCACACAATGGATTGATACCTAGATCAGGGATAGCACCCACATGGTCAGAATTGCAGGTGCCATGTCTGGCTATACACCAGTTACACATGGCATCCCACACGGCTTGGTCCTGGGAACTCTCTTGTTCAGTATATATTTGTCTTACGTACAGGCTACCACAGGGGGAATATTGCTGAACATGTTTGCACTTGACTGCAAACTGGGTGCAATGATCAACTCTCCAGCTGCCACATGCATACTCAATCAGGGTCTCACAGAGATGGATGACTGGTGCCTGAGCCATGGCCTACAGCTAAATGCCATTAGTTGCATAGTCATCCCCTTTGAGAGTAACAACATCCCCACACATTACCACATAGGTAGTACTCTATTACATACGGTAGGAGTTGTTAGGGGTTTGGGGACATGACTTGTTCATACTGTCGCCTTTAACATTCACGTTGCCAAAGTGGTTGGACACACCTTCTATGTGGGCCACCTTATCCCATATGGTTTCACATCTAGATCGAGTGAGGTCATTGTGCCCCAATACTCATCACATCCATGCTTGGTTACAATGCCACATTTGGGGTGTACCTTACCTGACACCTGCAGCAACTGTACTGGCCACGGAAGGTCCTCACCAAGCAGGTCTAGGGACTCACACAGATGCCCTGCATAGTTCAGATGCAGTAACTCCAGCTCTACTCAGTCACTTACCACCTACTCAGATATGATGTGTGCCTATTGTTTACAGATATACCCAAACCAGAATCACTGGACATGCTCCACCTCAGGATATCCAACAACCTTGGAGCTGCACACTCCAGGGACGTATTTTGTTTGCATATACTACATGGTGGTAATTGCTGTTTAGCACTGCTTTATAATGCTTAACACATGGCATTCATGCCTTAGGTGGTGCTGCAGGGCTGCCTATGTCGGATGCACATACTACACTCCCTGCACATGTTTGGAAGCAGGTAGTGTCAACTTAGGCATCCCTTTTACTTTATGTGCGAGTCAGAGAGGGGTATCATTTCCAGAGTTCCTACTGAGCCAGTGTATGTGCTATGTGTTGCCTCTTTGCCTAGGCCAAAGCATACTGGGCACGCCTCCTTCTGCCTACTGGGGCAGGCTCAGGTTGTTCCTCCTCCGAGTCACGCTCTGCCTGTGATGGCCTTGGCAATGGTGGGGGGCTGTTTGGGCCAGGCCTATGCTGTTCCTGCTGCAGCTGTTTTCGCAGGATCATATTATGTAGCATAGCACATACCATGACAATTTGGGTACATGTAGTTGGTGAGTACTGCAAGGCTCCACCAGATGGGTCCAGGCACCGGAACCATGACTTGAGCAGCCCAAACACATGCTCTATTACATTACGTGTTTGTGCGTGTGCCTCATTATGGTGTTCCTGTTCAGGTGTATGTGCGTTTCTGATGAGAGTCATCAGCCACGGCTCCAGTGCATAGCCAGCATCCCCCACTAGGTGACCATGTGGGATGTCCCCATTGGCAAATGTCTGGTACAGCTGCGTCAGATGCCAGATATGGGAATCATGGTAGCTTCCAGGGCAGCCTGCACACACATTCAGTATTATGCCCTGGGCATCACACACATCCTGGCATTTGATGGAGGGGAAGCCCTTGCGGTTGAAGTAGACCCTACCCCACTCGCCAGCTGGTGCTTTGATGCATATGTGCGTGCAGTCTATTGCACCCACTACCTCAGGGTATTCCGCTATTTGCTGGAAGAGATGCATATTGCTGGCCAATACCTCATGGGAATTGGGAAAATATACATGATCACCGACATGTGCTGACATGGCATCCAGGAACTGGTGTAGTACCCTGGATGCTGATGCCTGTGATATCCCCATCATATCACCAGTTGGTTTCTGGAAGGTACCTTTTGCTAGTATTCTTAGGCCAACACATACCTTGGTCTCCACTAGGATGGGTTCCCCTCTGTTGGTTCTGTGTGTGAGGCGTGGCCTGCATAGATCAACAATTTGCTGCAGGAGGTCTCTGTCCACTCTATAGCGCTCCACTATCTCCAGCTCATGTAGCCCCTGGTAGGTTACCCTGGGCCTGTACACTCTTCTCTGTCTCCTCACTGTGGGTTGTCCATCAGCATTTCCATTGTCCCCACCCTCAGCATGTTGCATATGTTGCCTTATAACAGCAATGGCAGACCATAACATTTCTTTGTCTCAGTAAAGCTTTTTCAGTTTTCACTTCTATTATCTTACCGCAGTGTCTGTTGTGAGAAACATAATGGACTGTTGTTGGCAGAGTTTTAAGTGCTACGCTGGGCTGGGCTAGTGTACTGCTTGTGTAATTGCCTGATTCTGATTGTTTTCACCTGCTAGCTCTGCTAGTACTCCCTGGTAGCTTCCTACTATTTGTTGTGCTTCCTTTTTCCTTTCTGTTTCCTCAGGGAAGCACCGGGCACACAAGCTCAAACAAGGGCACAACTGCTAACACACGTGCACACATGCTTGCACGGACTAAAACTTGCTTATTTGGGTTAAAACGCGCGCACATCAGTGCAAACGCACTTACAACTCTTTAAACAGCCTTATACATGTTTACTCCGGCTTAAACGCACGCACTCATGCTTACACATGTGCACTCTGTCTTACTCGGGTTTACAGGCGCGCACACGCACGCATACCCGCTCAGCAAGAAACTTTGGTGTTATCCACAGCATACACCTTCCATTTCTTGGCTTTCCCTAGCCTACCTGTTGACACACCTCTTTCCATGATATTTAAGTGACAGCGGACACATGCCACTCTGCTCCAATGAGCTTCACGTCTTTCATACATACCCCCCTCATGATGTCACCTATCTTCTACTCTGTTACTCCCCATATCCTACTCCTACACTCCACTGACTGTGCTCATTTGCTATGTAAACTAGCGATTCACTATCCTAATACTCATTTACATAGGATTGCCTACTAATGCTTGGTTATATGTCTTAGACTGAGCTTCCCCCCTTAGCAACCTTTACTCGGTGGCCATCTTGTCTTCAGCCTGCCATTCCCTTGCATTGTACATTACCACTTTCAATAAAATCCACATTTGTGGGTTTTAATTTGTAGTATTCTGTGTTTTTGAGAGCAGCCCATTTGCGTGGCCCTGAGCTATGCTTAAACATCGGAAATCTACGAAAAAAAATAAAATTATTTTTATTTTAATTTTGCATCAGGGAACATTTCCAATGACCATATATTTGGCCATTGGCATGCTTCCTGCACTGGATGCAACCTTTATTTGGAGCTGTCACAGCTCCGTTATGCTATTTGCAGAATGGTACTCAGTTGTCAATTGAGTACATTTCTACAAATAACACTGCTCTTACTTGGACAGGTTCGGGTTTCCTGAATCGCAAATCTACCTCATTTGCATGCCTTTCGCCTGCAATTGTGGTGATTTGCATATCCCAGCCCTGTCTGTGTAAGAGCCATTTTAGAAGCTCTCTTACACACCCCTACAGGCTGTTCCTGGATCGCTCGTCGGACATAATGGCTGCATGGAGTCTTACTCTACTCTTAGACTCCATGCAAGCCATCGTGAATCCGTCCCTTTCTCTAAATATAAATTGTCAATAACTTGTCCCTCAAAAAAATAAAACACTTCAACTACTGTTATTCACAGTACTCTCTGTGCATCATCTACAAAATGATATAGTGCTAGTGCAATAGCTGAATAACCATCATAGCAACAATTGCTTCTCACTTATAACCTGTCAGTTCTTTGTTGCACAAAAAAAGCAAAACCACTTTACCTGTCATTATTCATGCTGCACTCTGAATCATATAAGCAGCCACTGTGAGTGCAGAAGTTGACCAATCATCCTAGTGACATATTTACTCCAGATATAAACTTTCAATATATGGAAAATCAGCAGTACTATTTTAACTATTAATTAGGTATTAACTGCATAATCCAGGGGTTTACACAATTAATCAGGTGTCACATGCACTCCCCTTCAGTTTGCCACTATCCCACTTATTTTTTTTTCTTTGTAACACCAACATGTTCATGCAGGACCTTGAGTCCAAAACAGTAAAAGCTCTGGCCATGCATATAGGATACTACTACCCACCTCTGAATTTGCAAAGGTATTAACTATTTCACATCTTGTCTGGAAACACAGGCTGCTCTTATGTCTTTCTCCCCTCTGGAGAATGGAGAGATGATATGTTGGGTTCCGAATGGAGAGATGATAAGTCATCAAGCAAAGGAGAGTAGCATTGCTGAAACTGAAATCATCCTCTATTCTTGGTGAGTACCTTCACGAGGTGGACCCTGTTTTTCAGAAAAATCTCACCAAGATGACACTGATGTATACACTGAATTTTATATAGCATATATCATGTTTAAGAAGTAAGTCAAAAAATTAAAAAAGTTAGCTGGGTGCACAGGACCCAGGATAAAAGAAGTGCCCAATCCTGGTAGGCACACTTCTGCCAGGAATGGAAAAAATGACAGTGTAGAATCCTCAAAATATGGAAACATTCCTACAATGGGCCTAGGCCAGGCCCAGGAGGAGGATTGTCCCCCTATTGTAGAAAGAAGTAGCAGTCCACAAAAATCACAAGAAGAGCCATAAAGACGATAGAGTTGGCTACTGAAGATAAGAAAGAAGTTATGTATTGTTACGATTATGCAAAAAGCCCAGAATTTCCAAATATAAGATATACAAAAAGATTAAGAGAAAAATTAGAGGAAAGAAAAATACTTCCACAAGAAAAACAGTCAGAAGCCTTGAATAAAAAGTTGTGTTCATTAGTACAACACATTTGTTAAAAACATTATATAGATCAAGAAACTTTGATCTGTTTGGAAAAGAAAGGATGCGAGGAAGTGTGAAAATATAAACAACAAAACTATGGATTTTTAAAAAGTATAAAAAAGAAATATGGACATTGGAAATAAAAAGAGATTTGATATGGTGCAATATTTAAGTCGAAAGCCAAATTAATCAATACAAAAAAAGGTAGCCCCAAAGATATTCGAAGAGAAATATAGGCAAAAGTATCCAGATATGGAAAATTTCACAATAAAGAAAATAATATCACAAAGAGGAAATGTAGAAAAGAAGATTATTAAAGTAGAAGTTAAAAAATAGAAGTTGAAGTTGTGGAATGCCTGCAAAGTGAAGGATTTGGTGCAGAAGGTCTAACACAGGTTACATTACAGCAAGATGGTACAAGTCACCAAAGTAAGGAGAAACAGGAAGATCAGGAGACATCTGAAGAAGAAATATGGACATGGGAAAGAAAAAGGGATTTAATATGATATAATATTTATGCAAACAAGAAATCAAAACTAATCAATACAAAAAGAGCAGCACAAAAGATATTTGAAGAGAAATACAGGCAAAGGAATCTGGACATGGAAAACTTTACAATGCAAAAAATAAGAAGACAAAGAGGAAAAGTAGAAAAGAAGATTAGTAATGGAGAAGTTAAATAAATAGAAACTGAGGTTATGGAGTACCTGCAAAGTGAAGGATTCAGTGTAGAAAATCTAACACAAAAAGCACCACAACAGGAAAGAGCAACAGGCATCCAAATTAAGGAGAAACCAGTGGAATGGGAAGCAACTGGTCAGTTGCCATATGAGGATGTTTTAGAGCCTTCCATAGGAAACCAGTATAAATGTTGACTTGAAGCTGGACAGCAAGGGAAGGAACAGAAAATTGTGGCAACTCTGAAGAAGTCAATGTTGAAGAGTGATAGGCCAGTGAGTCCCCATATGACAGAGCAACAGATGACACAGGATGAAACTGAAGAGAATGTGCCACAGGATGATGCTATAGAACTTTCTACAGAATGCCCACAGAAAATGGAGAACAAAAAATGTGCCCTCAGTTTAGAAGAAAATGAGCTAAGAGAAGAGTTGCTTGATTTAATAGAGATAGACATATTAAGATCAGTGAAAGAAATTGACGGAAGAAGGTCAATAAAACCCAAAAGGTCAGACGTTTGATAAAACAAATAAAACAGTAATTAGTGTTGTCCAGAGAGATCCATGCAATATAACAGAAGTAAACAGGATATATTACTGTGTAGCTAAATTAATAACAGATACAATTCTACCACAAGAACACAGAGTAGTAAGGGGAACAAAGGGGAGAAATTGAAGTATCGAATAGAGAAAACTATAAAGCAGTTAAGACAAGACGTGCCACGTTACAGGAGTATAGAAGGTGGAACAAATCAACAAAAATACTCAGAAAGATAGACATGATAAAAGCAATGTGCAATATTATAACAGATCAGGGTCTATCATGCACTATCACAAATAATAAACTAAAAATATCAGCACAGGCAGAAAAACTTAGAAGATACACAAATAAATATAAAGGAAAAGTGCAAAATAAGCAATTTATTGATGACCCCAAAAGGTTTTATAGAGAACTGGGAAACAAGGTTAAAGGCATTGAAAGACCACCCAAAAAAGAACAAAATAGATACATTTTGGAGAGGTATTTATGAAGAACCTGTGGAACATACAAAGATGCTAAATGGATAGAAGAAGTAAAAGAAAGTATAACAAGTTCAAAGGTACGGGATATGAAATGAGATAAAATAACAGTTGGAGAGATTGAAACAAAGTTAAGAAAAGCCTCTAAATGGAAAACACCAGGCCCAGATGCAGTACGTAACTTCTGGTTAAAAGTATTAACATCTTTGCATGAAGATTTAACTATAAGTAATAACTGTTTTAATGTACACCCTGAACAGACACCAACCTGGCTAACAACAGGAAAAACAATTCTCCTACTTAAGAGTGAACCTACAAGCTACCCTAGTAATTATAGACCAATAACTTGCCTACCAACTATGTATAAACTATACACCAGAATTGATGCTAACAGAGTTTATAGTCTTGCCCTTAACCCATTAAGCTGTCTACTTAACACATTAGGCCATGGCTATAATTCGGCACCTAGAAAACAACAAAGTGTAAAGACTTCTCATTTTCTCTTTGTTGATGATTTAAAAAATAGTTCATCAGATGAGGAACTGAAAGCACAACTTCAAGAAGTCAAAACTTTCTCAGATGACATAAGAATGTAATTTGGTCTTGATAAGTGGGCAAAAGCAATTGTTAAAGCAGGAGAACTGCAGCACCAAGAAAACATCAGTTTAGGACTAGAATGTGATATGAAAGAACTTGAGAAAGAGGGAGTGTATAAATATTTCGGAATTGATGAAAGATAAATAATAAAACATGAATAAATGCAAATAAAACTTAGTAAGAAATATTTCAGAAGACTTAAATTAATCCTAAAAACAGATTTGACATCTAGGAGCAAAATTCAAGCTATAAACCAATTTGCTCTTCCTGTCATAACTTAGTTTTGGAGAAACTGACTGACCCCAAAATGTGTTGGATAGATTAGACAAGAAAACAAAAAGGATGCTTCATGCCCACTAAATGATTTATAAAAATCCAAAGAAGGTATGGGTCTCCTTGAAATTGAATACATGTATAGATCTGCAACTGTGGGACTGCACACATATTTGTTGACCTTACAGGACCACAGAGGACCCAAATGTAGTGAAAGTTTTGAAACATGACGAGAATAAATGTAAGATGACTTCCCTGCTTATTCTAGAAGAAGCATATCAATATCAAGCAGGAATGGAAATCAAACCAGAAGTAGATAAAAATCAGATGTCAGCTGAATATGCCAAAAAACAAGGATCAGATGAGAAGAAAAGAAATGTGGAACATGTATAAATATAGTTGCAAGTATAGAAAACTTCTGGAAGAACTTCACGTTGATCAGGATTGAATGCAAGAATGGTTAAGGAAAGGCACATGCAACTCAAAAAATGAAAAATTAATATTGCTGGCCCAAGATAGTGGGCTACACATATAGGGTTCCTATCAGATGACCGAAGATGCATTTTGTTGAACGCGCCTTGGTCGAACTTGACATGTCGAAAAGGCAAAATGACGAAGTGGCATATAAGCAAATTCTTTCCCTGGGAAAGAAGTCGCTTGGCCGTTTCTGTCACTTTGCCATTTTTGGAACTGTAGTGCAATCTTGGAGTTGGTATATTTAAGTAGGGGGTGTGTGGGGGGCAGCACAGTCCCCCATGTTGGTGGGTGTGCGGGCGAAGCCCCTCAC
This sequence comes from Protopterus annectens, assembly GCF_019279795.1. Lineage (NCBI taxonomy): Eukaryota > Metazoa > Chordata > Ceratodontiformes > Protopteridae > Protopterus > Protopterus annectens. Next base: position 1,956,537,799 of record NC_056733.1, read on the forward strand.
TTTATGCAATGTTTTAATGTCTTTTTTTTTTTTTTTTTTTTTTTTTTTTGCGGGGAACAGAGATTTTTTTCCCTGGGAAAAAAAATGCTGTACTGGTTGTTCATTGTCTTGTGAATTTGAACTTTATAGTTTGATATAACAATGTTCGATCATTTGATAGTTCATTGTTATAATATAGACGCCACATACATTGGTCCGTTGAACATGAGGGAGAAACAGACAAATGTCGGTTTTGTAAAACAGAATTGGAAACAGTTGCACACTTCATTGCTGGGTGTGACATACTAATGGCAAAAGACCTGTATGCTGAAAGGCATAATATTGTGGCAAGACTGTTGCACTGGGGTTCTGTAAACCTTATGGTATTGAAGGTGCTGAAAAACACTGGAAGCATGAGCCACACAGTGTCATAGAAAATGATGAAGTCTACATCACATGGGAACACCCATTACCAACAATTTAAAAGATAGATTAGAGAAAACCACATATAGTGGTCCATGAAAAAAAGACAAAAGTAGCATTGATCATTGAAATCGCTGCACCCATTGACTACAGTGTCTTGCATACTGAGGGACACAAAGTCATAACATATCAGGATTTGCAGGCAGAAACAAGGGCAATGTGGAAGAAAAGATACCCAGACAATCAGACAGTTCCAATAGCAGTAAAAACAATGGGTCTTAGAAAAAAGAACCTGCAATCATATTTATATATGTTACCAATGTATGTAACTCCATGTGAATTGCAGAAGGAGTCATTACTGGGCACATTACTGGTGCTGCGAATAGCACTTTAGTCTGACAACAAAAACTGAAACAATACTAATTTTATGAACTTTAGTCTTACTTTGACTTATTTATTTTATTTATTTATTTGTTTATTGCATTTGTGGACTGGGAAAGTCCACTGGGCCTAGGAAGAGCACATTTTCAGTGGAGGCCAAGGGAGAAAAGCTCCACAGTATTACATACATAAGTACTAGAACAGTGTTGATACATACAAAAGTAAAAAAAACAAAGTTGAATCATAGGAAAATGACATTCCATTAATTACATACAACAATCTATAACTATATGCATGAGTAAACTGTTTTAATGTGTAGGATCAAGTATTATGGGCAGTAGTATGACATGAGAGGAAAAGTAATGGCAGAAGTGGCAATAATGTAACATTCTGTATTTAAGTCACTATTTATGTAATTTCCTATGTTTCTGAAGAAGTTCACGTAAAATAAAAGGTGGATGAAAGCGCTAAAAAACATTTTGGAGAGTGGCGTTCGTTTGTAGTTAAACTGGATCATCATTTTGGTTTGGTGTTTTTTGTTTTTCAAGTGGCAATAATGTATTACAGTCAGCTATAGGTGTGAAAGTAGTAATGCCATGTATTTGTATAAACACATGCGTATATACATATATTTGTAGAGTTCTAAGATGAGGAGAGTTGACTTCGGGGAAGAAAGATGTTGACAGGTCAGAGTTAGTTGAGGTGACAGAAATGAGTCAGAATGGTACAGAAGAGAAGATGGGAGGTTTTTTTTTTTTGTTTTTTTTTTAAGGATTGATAGAGGTTAAAGTTCTAGAGAAAGAAATCAGGTGCTGGGGTTATTTGTTGGGTACAGAAACATAGACAGTCAGAGGAAAATTTTAATTTGAGGGATTTTTTGAAGGAAACAGGATTACTGATTGTCCTGAGTGAAGGAGGAAGATTATTCCATAACCTGGAGACAGAATGTTTTCAGACCTGAGATGGCAACTGGGGTGGTACATGGTCAGTATGGATGTGAGGGAAGGACAGTTTTCAGGTTGAAAGATTATCTTGTGGGTTGTAGTTAATTGTAGGTAAGTAAGGTGGTGGGGATTTTAGCCGTTTTAGTTGATGCAGAGATAAGCAATGGTGCGTAGAACATTTTGCCCTTGTAGCAAATTTAATGACTTTGTTGTAACAAGAGTCCAGCTTATTTTTTAAGGAATATTGTAGGTTGGTGAGAATGGGAGCTCGGTATAAAAGGACTGGAAGTGGGAAGTATAAGGCCAAGGCCTTTTTAGCATTGAGACTGAGAAAATAGTTGTGCCTATATAAGGCACCCAACTTTTGTTGGGTTTTTTTGATGTTGTTGTGGATGTGAAGGTCAAACGTTAATTTGTCATCAATTATGACACCTAGAAATTTGGTACTAGGGGCAACTTCACTGATAGTGTTGTTATGGGAACTAACAGTAAACAGAGTCTTGTCAACAGGGCTAGATTTTGTGGGGGTAAATACTAATAGTTTTGTCTTATTGGGGTTAAAGGTGAGGTAATTCTGGGACATCCAGTGCTCAGTAGAGGTAAATGCTTCTTGGGTAAGATGCTGTAATTCAGTGACAGATTTTGAGGAACAGATGATGGTTGAGTCATCTGCATACTGAATGACAGTACTGTGTGTTAGAGTATTATGAAAGTTATTGACAAACTGAGTCTTGACTTAGCAATGGGTTAGACTCTCATTATGGTAACTGAAATCCCAAAGACTTGGAGAAATTAAAAGGAGAGACCTTGAGTCCAAAACATTAAAAGCTCTGACCATACATATAGTATACTATTACCCACCTCTTTGAATTTGCAAATGTATTAATTATTTTACATCTTGTCTGAAAACACAGGTTGCTCTTATGTCTTTCTCCCCTCTAGAGAATGTATTTTGTCTAGCAGCATAACTAGGACAAAAATAGGGGTTTCCTTCACTTAATGGTCATTTCCCTCTCAGGTCTAAATTCACAGACTGTTTCTGAACTCACACAACACTCTTCTTTGTTCAAACAACCACAACAACACCATAATCTAATAATAACACCAAAAGCATTGCCACTTCATTAGCATCTACTTCATCTATTTAGTTTTATCTCTTGCCAAAGAAATTATCTCCTGAACTCACCCACCATCTACTCAACTAAATGACCTCACAACATAATTTTCCTTAAAACCTGTCTCTACTTCAGTAATCAAAAACATCTCCAATTTTTAAAACACACAGGTTTTGCTGCAGACAACCTTTCAAGTGAAGACAACAAAATGGCAGCACTCTCACTGATCTACCCATGTCCCATAATTAGTAACCATTCCATTAGAGGGAGCCATGACTCAGCCCACTGGAAAAAAAAGCTTATATCATAATCCTTTACAAATGTGGAAATCCAGCAGACTTCTCCAGCAACAGACCAATCAAAATAATATCTCCTTAAACAAAAAAAACTAAAGAAATGTATTCACACACTGGTCATCAAACACATCATTGTGAACAATATTTTCTTGAACACCCAGCAAAGGCTTTTATCCATCTCATAGCCCCACAACTTTCCTTCTCCATTTCTCCAATGTAACCAGTCAGCATAGAAATGCAGTTCCCTTAGACTAATCCATCTTCCTTGACTTATCCAGAGCATTCAGTACATTGACTCATTCCAGAAATACTAACTGAACTCTCCTGCCTAAGCTTCTCCCAACTTATACTATCCTGGTTCAATAGCTACATTAGCAACAGACAGGTGGTGGTAAAATGTCAACACACCTTCTCAACTTTCCTGTCAGTTCCTGTAAGTGTCCCTCAAGGCTTGATTATTGGTCCTCTTCTATTTACTATATTTATAAACAAGTCCACTCAGCTACCAAATAGGTTACCATCATGCTTTCCATTGATGATTCTACCCTCCTCTGTACTGCAACAGGTCTTACAAGGCTCCAGACAATCACCCGGGGACACTTTTCCAATATCAAATTCAGTCTAGTTAATGCAAGCCTGCTTTCAAACCCTAAGAAAACCAAATTAATATTATTCACATCCAAGCAATTTTCTGTTCACAAACACTCTTTTGGTATTAAATCAGCAATAAATTGCTATACAAAAGGTAATATGCCCAAAACTGATAAGTGAAACTATAGATTGAAATCTGAAAGTTAATCAGAAATGCAACTTCTCTACAGATCATACACATACTTAACTGATGAAAAGGGAAGAATGGTGCACATTCCTACCTCCTTCCCACACACCTATATTCATCAGCCATATTTACAAACTTGCAAAACACATGGCAAAACAAAATTAGAAGCATACTACAACAAAAATTGCTGCAAACATCTGATTCAAGACTTGCTATTGTCTTGTCTGAAAACAACTACAGTGTTTACAACTACCATTACACCTAACTTTTATTCAGATAGTCCCAGGCCACAATTTCACCCATGGTCACAATAATTGCTCCTCTCTAAAAACATCCAGTTATGCCACCAAACTTTGGAATAAGTTATGACTTCTACTAGGAAAAAATGAAAAAATTAAGACTTCAAATCCAAATTATAACAACACATGACTGACTTATGGCTACACTCATGTACTTCATTGGGATAATGTGGACCACTCAAACCACTTTCCTGTATCAATGAGGCATCTGACTTACAGACACCTTAAGCACAAACCAAATGTCACTTGCACAGCTTCCCTGTCTCACCTCCTTTTCTTAGTAAATGTCTCCCTTTTTCTATCAATGTCTCTAAATTTCCACTTTTCCTTTTAATCTCTCCCACTTTTCCACTATTTCCTTTTAAATGTCTTACTCTATCACCTTATTTTTTTCATTCTGTAACATAGAGTTATGCTATTTTAATGCTAGATAAACTGAACAGCACTGTCAAAGATCTTTATCATGTTTTTTTAGAAATCTTTTTTATATTAAACCATTACTTTATGTTGTTTCCATTCTCACTTCCATCAAGTATCCATTCACCTAATTCTGGACAAACATTTAGAAAAGATAGTCTACTCCAAACTCTTGTCAATATTCCAGCAGTGCCATACGCTGTCCTTCAATCAACATGTATTCTGACATGGACAAAGTACTATGACTGCACTTTGGTACTTAACTGATGATATCCTACAAAACACTGAAAGAGGCCTCTTTACAGGTGCTCTGTTTATAGACTTGACAAAGGCATTTGACTTCAGTGACCACTCTCTTCACCAAAACAAACTAACTGAAGTTGGTGTCAGTCCAGATGCCACTGCTTGGTTTAAAAACTTCCTCACTGACAGACTGATTTCAACGTCAAAATTGGATCCTCCCATTAGAATCTGCAACTATTAACAAATTTATTTCACAAGGATCTGTTTTACCTCCAACTCTTCTCTATATTCATTAAGAAACTGCTTTTTGCCCCCACCATCTCCCACTTGTCTTCTATGCTGATGACATGGTCATTTACCATTCAGGTCACTCTCATACAAACATTCAATGCCAACTCCAGTTTGACAATACCTTCATCAAGGGCTCGTAAACCATAAAATATGTCTCAAATCCTTCAAAACCAAAACTATGCTTTTTGGAATGCCATAGAAAATTCACCAAGCTTCTGACTCTCTAATTATCTTTGACTTACTCAAACATTACATAGAAACAACTTCACTTTCAAATACCTAGGATTATGGCTTGATCAGACACCAAACTTCCATTTCCATGTATAGAGAGTGAGAGTCTTCCATTTCTTTTGGGCCAAAAAGATCTCCCCTTTTCTATCCTGACAGTTAGAACAGCCATCAACAAAGGAATTCTCCTTTCTCAGCTTGTTTATGGATTTCCCATTCACTTTTGCCTCCAAGAAAAACATGACCGCTCTCTAGACAATCTCTAACAATATCCACAGACTCATTACAAACTTACATCTTTGTGAGCATCACTGTTTCACCACAGAAAAAGCCAAATGGCTACCCATAAACAATGATCTATCCTACTGTTAGGATTCCAACTATCCACACATTTACTTCCCTTGCAGCTGGACATCATGACAAGAAATTCTCATACAACATGAGCCATTACTCACAAGCCTCACCAAACCCTTTACCTGGAACTAAACTCCACAGCATGTCACAGACTTTCTGCTCTCAGGCACCTACTCTCTGGCAAGCTCTCTCCAACAGCCCGAAGGAAATCAACACTTGTTCCCAATTCAGAATGCAACTCAGAAATCACCTTTCATGAAAGCTGAATGCTCCCGCTTCAATGCAGGACATATCATCTAACACATTATCCCTACCTCCTTTCCAAGTCTGCTCTCTTATCTCAGATTTACTAAAGGTTGACTCACTTTCCCACTTTAGAAACTAATGTATACACTACACATTATACTCTGCTCGCTTGTATGTTACACTCTGTATAACTAGTCTGACCTCCTCTTTTATTGATTTACATTTCTGTATTTTTTTGTTTGTGAAATGCTTTGTATTTCACCTAGGCTGATCTTGAAATTGTTCAAGTTTGATCAGTGCACTACCACCAATAAACAAAAATATATAAATAAATGCATAGATAAATAGCAAATTAATTAATTTAGTGTTTCACTAGAAGACTTGTATATTAGACCATTTTATGTTGTCTCTATTTCTATTGTAGTGCTTTTCTTAGACCTCCATGTATTAGAACATTACTGCGTATATTTTTATTTTCATTGTTTGGAGCTTTTCTCCCTGGGCGTGCAATGAAAAGGGTATTTTAATTCCCAGTCAGACTATGCCAGTCAACAAACAAACTGACAATAAATAAATAAATATGAATCTATCATGTCAACATTTAATTCCTTTAACTAGGCATGTGGTGTACCATTTGTTTTGTAAAATAGGAGGTCCAAAAGGGCTGGATCTGTCATGTCTTGAAAGGATAGACACACGTATCTACAGAAGAATCTGGATTAGACTGAATACAGAGAGGAGGCTGCTAATCTCTCCTGATAACTTATTTGTGAGGCAACTTTTCTTTTTAGTTATGAATCTCTGAGGCTTCTTAAGTTGAGTGAAATCTCTGAGGCCATTTAACTTGAGTGAAATGATTCGAGAAATACACTCCAAATCATCCATTTTATTCTGTAATGGTTCTTATGATATACTAGTAAATGGGAATTAAGACTTCTTTAGATTTGTTAATGAATCTCTGCCAACACTAATGCAGCTCACCTGGTGCTTTACTGTCCTTTAGGGAAGACAGCATCATCTTACTCACCTCCCTAAATGTCCAGTTGTATGGGCAGTGCTGACCCCACACTCCCCTACATTTTTCCCATCATTGTACACTATCTTTGACTTCCGCTGAAAGTAAGTTTTCATAACTATCAAAATAATACAGTTAGTGCAGAAACCAGTTCTTGAAATGCCTTCCAGTTTTCAGGAATATTTTGATCATACAGCCATACATTTCAATAACCCTGATGTTACAGAATTTTTGCAGAAAAATGTTGATATTGTTCAAATTTTTAGTTTCTCCGTCATAATTTTTTTTTTTAATTTCTGCTAAATTGCTAAGGATTACATTCAGCTAATAATACCACACATTTAATTTTGTATCTCCTATTATTCGTATAATCAGAATCGCATTTATTGGCCAAGTGTGCATGCACACAAGGAATTTGACTATGGTTTCAGTGACTCTCCAAATATGAATTACATAAATGACATACATACAACTATTAAGAACAAGACAAACGTCATACATGCAGCTATTAAAAACAAGACAAAAATTAAATATACAAATGCATATACATACATGGTGCAAAGTGCAACTCAGTGCAAGAAATGCTGAAATAAACTCTGAAAGAAACAAGTATTAACAATATGTAAATATTGCTGCAGAATCCTCGTAGGCTTGGGAAGAAGAATACCCCAACCTACTAAGCTGAGTTAACCATTTATGAGCTTGATAGCCTGTGGAGAAAAAAAAATGTCATATATCTGCTTGTTCTAGTGTCTATTGACCTATAACGTCTGGCTGATGGTAATAGTTCAAAAATATGTTGTCCTGGATGTGAAGGGTCGGTGATGATTTTCCCTGCCCTTTTCATGACTTGGGAATAGTACAGGCCCTGTAAGGAGGGCAATCTACCACCAATGATACTTTCGTCAGATCTGATTATTCGACGTAACCTATTTTTGTCATGATTAGACAGAGATCCAAAACACACTGTTATGGTTGAGCTGAGAACAGACTCAATGACTACTTTATAGAATTGAATCAATGGTTCCTGTGGGAGGTGGAACTTCCTTAGCTGTCGCAGAAAGTACATTTGCTGTTATGTCTTTTTTATGATGAACCCTACATTTGTTTCCCACTTCAAGTCCCGAGAGATTATAGATCTCAAAAACTTGAAGGATTCCACAAGTGACACAGCAGTATTAAATATAAAAAGGGTGGATAATATTGTAGTACCACTCCTAAAGTCCACAGTCATCTCCACAGTTTTAAGAGTGTTAATTTCCAGATTATTCAGACTACACCAAAGGGCCAGCTGCTCAACCTCCCATCTGTATGGAGACTCATCACCATTCCTGATGAGCTCGATGATAGTTGTATCGTCTGCGCATTTAATAAGTTTGACAGAGGGGTCCTTAGAGGTGCAGTCATTAGTGTAGAGGGAGAAAGGCACTGGGGACATCACACATCCCTGGGGGGCATCTGTATTGATCGTGCAATACCTAGAAATACATTTCCCTAGTTTCACCTGCTGTTTCCTATTGGTCAGACAATTAGTGATCCATTGAGAGATGGAAGCAGGAACGGAAAGCTGGGAGAGTTTCAAGTGAAGAAGTTGTAGAATTATTGTATTAAATGCAGAGGATGTTAAGCAAAACTTGTTGCTCAGTTAACTTTCTAAGTGAATTAGAACAATACCTAAAAATGGCCCTGACTTTGGGCCTTTGTCCCTTGTCCTTCTACCATGTGTCTGGCTTTGTCCCTGATTCTTGAGCAAAGTTTCTGCTACAGTGAGATGGTATTCTAAGTCAGCACCATGAGCAATTTTATATTTGCCAGCAACAATTTCTTTATCTTAACCAAATCATCAGTTTTGAACCTTTTTCTTTCCTAGTAGCACATGTATCACTTAACAAAGTACCTCGGGTCTATATTAGATCATCAAACGGCAGAATTTCAAATGATCTAATATTGAACCCAATATCAAAAATGCTGAAAACAGTGAAGCTGCACAAAACTGAAGTCTTTCCTAGGAAAAGAATTTGGTTGGCCGTTGTTGTGGCTTCACTGTTTTCAGCGATGCGGTGGAAAGTTACGGGTTAGGTTAAAGTAATTGTGTGATTGTGCAGACGTTCAGGTTAGGGTGTGGGTTGGATGAGTTAGGGTTAGTGCGTGGGTCAGGTAAGTGTGCGATTGTGAAAGAATTTGGGGTTGGGGCGGGTTAAGTGAGTTAGGGTTAGGGCATGGGTGAGGGGAGTTTGCGATAGTGAGAATTTGGGGTTAGGGGCAGGTTAAGTGAGTTAGGGTTAGTGCACGGGTGAGGTGAGTGTACGATAGTGACGGACCTTAGGGTTAGGGTCTGGGTTAAGGTAAGTGGATCGATAGTAGTATATGTGCAGTGTAGTGTAGGGTTAGATGCAACTTTTAAATGTATGTGTGTGGATTGCTACTTTTTAGTGTGCTTGTGGTGTGTGTGTGTTTCTCGGAACAGCAATTTTTTTCTCTGGGAAAAAATTTGCTGTTTTGAGGTTTCAATATTGTTAGGGTTCTGGTTTTGCAGTTTGATGTTACGGCATTCGATAATGAGCCATTTCGATGATCTGATATAGACCAGAGTACCTCAGGTAGTGGAATGAGATTATTTTAAATGCCTGTAATATTTCTCATCAGACAGTAAACTAACAAAAGTTCTTAGAATATTTAGGCAGTCAGCTTTATTAATTGAAATGTCAACATCAGCAGCAGGAGTACTTTATTATTATTATTATTATTATTATTATCATCATTATTATTGTTATATTACTATTAAGAGCAAAGTTTTTCACTCAGTAATCATAAAAGGGACTACAGAAATCATCACTGTTTTATGCTATGTTAATACAAGTAGTATACTCCTTCCAGTGAAAGAGCAAGTCAAGCAACAAAGTAAAATGAATTAGCCAGTCTTATGAAACTGCAAGGAACCTTTGTATATATTACTTAAATGTCATCAGCAGATGAATTATACTCACACATTCATTCATCATTCATCTGCAAAAATAATTATATATGACAGCCAGTTCTTCTCACAAACAGTAAATGATTCTAAGCTCCCTTCTGGACCTGTGGAGCACTAGGCCTGGACCGTAATTTTAATTTCCACTAACCTTGTATGTTTTGGGATCCATTCTCATGCTTTCAGCATCTTTAAATCAAGATGATTGTCATGAGATGACACTGTACATTCACCCACCTATTTTGGGTTTATGCGATACAGAAAGGAAGATCTATTTGTTAGTTTATGATAATTCCTTTCAGCAGAGTTTCTTATTACTTTCCTGAAAATAAACAAATACAAAGATGTTTTACTTTCTTTTATATCTGTCCTGGTGACAATACAGCTACATTAGAAGATATCCTATAATGGAAATCTATATCAATTCCACAAGAAAAAAAATACTACGAGGTGATGTCAATATCAATTGGTTGGACATAACCTCTAAATCCCCTATATTTAGCATTAACTTAATACAGTTTCACGCAATTAATTAATAGCCTCACACATTAAAGCAAGACATCAAATTCTTTATTAGACTGAATAGTAGTATTGGATCCTAGTAATTTCACCACCACATGTATAATATCAGACTTGCTCTCAGTGACCATATCCTGATCTGTACACTCAGACATGCCATGTACCCACTTAACAGCATGTTTATAGAGCAACACATAATCTAAATTTAACCCCAAAATATTCATTACTACCTTAGTGTCAATTAACTAGATTATAAAAGAAATCATCCCCTTAGACTTTGCTGTAAATTAATTTAGTACAAGTATCTAAATATCCTAAAGAGCCATTCAGTTCCTAGAAGAAAAACAGCAAAAGCAAAAATGCAATTTAGCTTCCCATAAAGAGTAGAATGCTAATGCAGGATTGAGAAAAAAACATGGAAAGAGTGACAAAAATATAAAGTAAAAATATAAAACAATACAAAATCTCAAAACCTTTATAACGATTTGCAACCATAGTCAAAAGCAAATGAATCAAGATAAAAATTACACTGTAACAAAATCCAGAATAATAGTAAAAACAGCCCTAAAAAAATATGGTCAGTCATTAAAGTAATTTTATTTCCCAGGCAAGAATTCGTCCCTAACTATTTGGCCAATAACTCAAACTGCAATATAATTCAACTCTTATTTCATAGAGAGCATAACAACCCTCACTAAGGATTCTCCCACATCTAATACCATCCCTGCCCAACAATCACATATCTCCACATCCAATTTCCCATTCAAATCTGTACCTACATCCTATATAAAAATCCTCTTAAAGAAACTCAAACCATGTTCTACTTCAGCTGATGACCAAATGAGTATTTTAAAGTAGTAACGTTACCTATCCTGTCTCAATCCTTTTATAGGTTCATAGGTTCATAGGTTCATACTAGGCTATCTGCCCGAGGGCATTTACAAGCCTAGCCCATCGTTTTGTGGCTTAGGCCACCCCTTTAGTATGGGGAACTATACCCATTATTTTTCTGTGCCTCTGTCGAGCAGTGACACTGAGGTAATCCCTGGGGTATATCTGCGATCTCCCATCCATTGGTCAAGATTTCTCTTGAACAAGGCCAGCGAGGTGCTCTGCCTCACATGTACCGGGATTTTGTTCCACAGCATAGGGAGTCTTTGGGTGATGAATCTATCCCTCCAGCACATCCTATTAATAGCCGTGTCAAGGTTTAAGTCTCCCGCCCTTGTGGCTCTGATGGATCTAGATTTTTTGAGGTGAAGCATATTCATCAAATCTGGGTTTGACATGGCCTTGTATGTTAGGCAAAGGTCACCTCTGAGCAAGCGGTGCGACTGAATAGAGCTGGAGTTCTTTCAGTCGGGCAGCATAGGACAGATTTTTGAGACCCTTTATCCTTTTGGTGAGGAACTTTTGTGGCCTCTCCAGCTGCTGCAAGTGTCGGGTCAGATACATTCCGAATGGGGCATTGTACTCAATCATTGGTCTGATGAGTGATGAGTAAAGGGAGACTATGACCTCCCTTGATCTAGATGAGAATCCCTTCATGATAAGGTGGGCAATGTAGAAGGTCTTCCTAACTACTTTAGCTACATGGGTGTCGAATGACAGACTACTATCAACCTGGGTCCCCAGGTCCCTGATAACTTCTTCTGTGCTCAGTGGATTGCCACCTATTTGGTAGCTAGGGGTAACCTTGTTTTTCCCGAAGGGTATGACTATGCATTTTTGGCATTTAACTTTAGGCCGTGGCTCTGGCACCAGTTATCCGTTTCTGTGAGACCCTTCTGAAGGATATCTGTGTCAGATGTGTTTTCTACTATGGCCCAGTTTGCAGTCATCTGCAAACTTTGTCAGCCATAACCCTCCTGTGTTTGCTTGTACTTCGGAAAAGTAGATGCCAAACAAGAGTGGGCCCAGGACTGAGCCCTGTGGGACACCACTTGTGACAGGCTTTGAGTCTGACATGGCGCCAGCAGCTCTGACCCTGTGGGTTCTGTCACTCAGCCAGTTTGCAACCCATCTTGTGATGTATGGGTTGACATTTAAGCTGATGAGTTTTTCAATGATACCCGAATGGGGTATTGTATCGAAGGCCTTAGCCAGATCGAGGTAGGCTGTATGGACTGCCTTTCCCTCATCAATGGCTTTGGTGACTGTTTGAAAAAGTCAACCAAGTTTAAAAGGCATGATCTGCCTTTGACAAAGCCAAACTGGGTTGGATCCAAAGTCTGCAAATTCCCTATGTCTTTATTTATGAGGTCCATTATGATCCTCTCCATGGCTTTGCAGATAAGGCTTGTCAAGCTAATGGGCGGTAATTTCCAGGGTCGGTGGAGGCACCGCCTTTGTGAAGTGGTACCACAGTTGCAGTGCGCCACTCCTGGGTACGTATCCAGAGGTAAGACTTTGATTAAACAGCTGTCCTAGCTGTGGGTTTAATTCCTCATTGAGTTCATGGAGCACACAGCCGGGGACACCATCAGGTCCCATGGATGCTGTGTTTTTGCTTTGGAGAGAGCAGTTCTCACTTGGGCTGGAGATGTTTGGGGGCTGCAATCGATTCGTATAGATATCTCTCCTTTTGGGGAGGGGAGAAGTTTGCACTGAACCTGTCAGCCAGTATGTTGGCAATGTCTGTAGGATCAGTAATCTTCACATCATTTTGAACTAGCTCTGAGCATATCTGGGAGTTTCCTCCCAGGTTTCTAACATAGCTAAAGAAGGCCTTATGATTGTCTTTTGAGTCTTTAGCTATTTTTCTCTCGAAATTTGCTTTGGATGATTTTATGAGAGATCTTAGTTTTTTACTTATAGTGATCAAGGGTGTCTTACCTTTTAAGGATTTTGCTCTATCTTGTAGTAGCTTCCTCCTTTTGTTGTAGAGTTTGTTTATGGCTGGGGTCCACCAGACTGGATGCTTGCCTTTGGTACAAAGAGTCTTTGTTTTGCTTGGGATTGCCTTATCCATGCAGTCCTGCAGGTGCTGGTAGAAGGCATTTGTAAGTGATTCAGCGGCTTGAGTACTGTTTTCTCCCGGCTCGGGGCCTTAAAGGAGACCACACTAGTCTTTAGAAGTGTGAAGTCGGCTTTTGAGAAGTTCTTTACTGTGGTCTTTTTATTTCAGGTGGGGTGGGATGAGGACCTCCAGCGAGATTAGTTTGTGGTCTGATCTCACCAGTGAGGGGTACACCTCCGGTGTTGAACATTGTGCTCCCATGTTCGTGATGATGAGATCAAGTATGTTATCTCCTCTTGTGGGGATGGTGACTAGTTGTTCCATGGCATTTGAGTTTATGAATTCCAGGAACTTTTGGGCTAGGGTGTTTGGGCTTGAGTAGTGTTCCCAGTCTATATTAGGGTAATTGAAGTCACCTAGTATGATGGTGTTTGGTGATACATTTATCCCTCTAGTGTTTTCAGGAAGGCCATGTGAGGTTCCTGAGTTTGTGAGGGTGGCCTGTAACATGCTACAATTTGCAGAGCAGTCTTGCCTATGGTTAATTGCACCTGGATGGTCTCCGATGCATCGTGCGTTGCCACCAGTCTTGAGGTGTGGGTGTCCTTGATGAATATGGATACCCCTCCTTTCTTGGTATTGTCCAGATTTTGGGGCCGGAACGCATGATATGAGGTAAAACCTGATAGCGCCGGGGTGCTCTCAGGAGCCTTGAACCAGGTTTCTGTCACAGCACAGACATCGATGTTCTCCATACTGAGAAGGGCCTCGAGTGCGTGCATTTTGAGATTTAGACTTCTGGCATTGAGCAGCATTACCCTTAGTTTTTTCCTTTTTGTGTTCTAGGGTGGTATGTTTAGAATTTGAGCCTTGCCTAAAAAAGGCACTATGGGGGTGGCAAGAGGCTTTGCCAATATCCGGAATCCCAGGCGTGACAGGTGCAAGCCGTCCCTTGCGAAGCAGCGTGGCTTGTCCAGCATGTCATCCCAGGCAGACAGACACTGGATCCCCTTTGAATGACACCAGTGTTTAAGCCAATTGTTAAAGCTGATCATCTTATCTCTGTATTGTGGCATCATTCTTGGTGAAGGTAGGATACTGCTCAAGGTCAGGGTCATACCTGTCTGGGCTACATAATCAGAGAGCTCCTCAATGTCTCTTTTCATGTAGTCCAAGGAGGTACGTCTCAGGTCGTTTACACCAGCGTGGACAATGACTGAATCATATTTGTACCTGCTGTTGAGAGACCTGAGTGCTTGCGTTATGTGGCGGATTCTAGCGCCCGACAGGCAGCTTACTGTGACCTTCTCCTTACTCAGTCTGGTGAGCGGGACGTCAGTGTGTCTGACTATGGAGTCACCAATGACTAGTGTGTCTGGCATTGTGTTTGGCCTTAAGGGCTGTGACTGTTTGACACTCTGACTGTGGTCACTCAATGAATCTCCCATTCCATCTATCTTGAAAAAAAAAAATCAGTCATTATTCCTCTGCATAAAGGAAAAAATTCAACTGACATCACTAACGTTGGACCTATAGCAATTGTATCACCCTCTCCAAATACTTGAACAATATATTCAAAACTATTCCTAAACTATTTCCTGCATGAAGAACTTCTTTCCTCCACATAACATGGCTTCCATCACTCCCATAATACAAACACTGCACTTCTAGCCTTTATAGATGCAGTCAATAAAGCTAGGTATACCAGAAATCTAGTCTCCCCTTATTTCTATACTTGTCTAAAGCCTTCAACACAGACTGTCACAGCAAATGTCTACTTCAAATGTTCACATTAGGTCTAACTCAGCTGACCCTTTTGTGGTTCAAAAGACAGTTGTCCATTAGGTATCAGTCAGTAAGATGTCACTGCACCCAATCTCCATACCTGCCTGTCATTACTGGTGTACTAAAAGGCTCTTTCCTTGGTCCCCTTCTCTTTAACATTTTCACCAGTACTCTCCACAGATCTACACAACAGGTCACATAATACAATACACAGATGATTCCACACTTATATATACATCAAACAACCTGAAATATCTGAAAAATAGTATTCAAGATGCTTTAACAGCCACTGAAACATTACTTTGAAACTTTGTAACTCACTTCTCATGTTCAACCCCCCCCCCCCCAAAAAAAAAACAAGTTGCATTTTTTTTTTCTGCCAAATCCCTCTGTCATAAAAACAAATAATAAAATAAAATCCTCCCTCTTGATAATACAACCATTGAAGTCACTTCTTATAATGCCAAATTATTAAGGATGATAGTAGATGATAATCTTAAATTTGACCTACATATACACAATTACATTAGAAAAACTCATTAAAAACTAGACATGCTTTACAGAGACAAAAATGTTCTCACCAATGCAATTGAAACTAAACTTGACACTACTTACCAACTCCCCTGACAACATTACGGTGCTCCCATCCTTGCTAAAATCCATGCATCACAAAAAGCAAAAAAAAAAAAAAGAAAAGAAAACAGTGATGTAATATAATAATTGGCAAATAACCCATTCAGACCCTGCCACATTACAGCAGTAAGAAGCCTGCATTAACTAGAGCTGCCATATCAACATATACAGAGCTCTTTGCTACCTACAAAATTATCTATCATCCATCTGCTTGTCTAGCAATAAATATGGTTCTACAAAACTGTGTTGCCTTTCTGTCATTATGAGCCAGTGGTCAAAAACTCAGCTTTTTCAACAAACTTATCCAATCTGCAGGGCACGGTCTGTTTTCATACGATGTTACTAAGGGCTAGAACTGCTTACCTGTAACCATCAGGTCAATACCCTCCCTCAAATCCTTTAAAATCATTCTGAAATACTTCCAGCCAAAACCTGGATCTGTTCTTCTTCAACCAGGGTAAACTATATCCCAAAATTTTATTAAGTACCTAATCATATGTTATACCTCCTTACTCCTCCTTCTTCACTTACTTCCTTACTTCAATCAATATCTTTCCCCTGACTCTCTATCTTAATATGCCATGAGCCTACTTTTTTTTATATCACTTCATATTGTAGTTCCTGTTTGCATTATACTGACTTAATTTAACTTCTCTAAACCGGCTAAAATTTCTGTAAATATTAAATCATTCCCGTATAAGTTGTATTTATGCTTAACAAATGTTTTCACATTGTGTCTAATTTTATATGATTATTTAAACTGCAGATTTTTTGTATTATTTTTTTGAAGACTGTAAAATTATTGTTCTTAAAATGATTTTGTAATACTTTGATGCTTTTTTCTCCCTGGGTCTACATTGAAGGGGACACCTACACAGTCAGATTTTCCTGATAATAAAATGTAAATGAATGGGTGCAAAGCTGTAATGTATATTAAATAATAAGTTATAAATGATTATTACATATATACCTCTATGATGGTATATTCCAGAACATGAAATATGAGATTATTCATTCATATGCAGATGCCATTTACGATCCACATCATCATTACTTGATCTGCTAAAGGTGACATATTCTATATATCACATAGCTTTCTGGTGCATGCTTGCATTAATGCAGAGTCATTGCCATAAGGCTGCTATTAATTACTGCCCTAAGACCAAAGCTGACTTAGTGCTTGTTTAACATGAACCAATGGATATACAGAATATTAAGCAGCAAATCATATCTATCTATTTACTTATCTCATCTGGTAATCAATCCAAATTTCTTTCTGCCTTTAAAGTCACTGGAATTGTTGCTGCAGGGGACCCTGAAGAATATAAATCTAAACTTGCTTTTGTAACTAACTTGAACTAGAAGTGCAATAATAGTTGAATTGCATACTGTCAAAAAAAGACCTAAAATAAGGACAGTGAACTTGATCCTATATGCATAATTATGTGAATTACCTTATCCTTGTGACAGTGGTTGTGACATATATTCACTGCTAAAAGTAAAAGATGTGACTGACATGCACGCAATGTCACAGTTTATCGCTACATCCTATGTACTATACTCCTACTATCACAGATCTTGCTATTGTTTTAAACGTACACTGTTGTTGGCAGTGACATGGCACTACAAATGCACAAAATGGAACATGGAACACAGACATTCCACATCCACTGTCATCATCTACACCACTAACAAGTCTTTTATACTAGGTCAAATGCTGATCAAAAAATGTATACCTTTCTGTACACCATATGAAAAAGCAACACCGTTACTGGCACACAACTAATAACTGTGTATTTCAAATACTGACCAGTCATCTTCATCATGCCCTTTTGAGAAAATGGACACAGAAATATCAACTTTTAGATGTGGCAATGTGTAAAACAAACATGTTCTGTACATTAGACATGGTCATGCATAAAGCAATTACTTTCTGTACATTAGCTAAGGTCACATATAAAGCAATTGCTTTCTCAGCAATAGATCTAGTCAAGATTAAAGCAATTACCATCTCTACATCAGACATGGCCATGCATATAGCAATTACCTTCTCTAAATTAGATGTGGTCATGTATAAAGAAATTACATTATTTACATTACATATCCTCATGTGTAAAAAATTACATTGTGTCCATTAGGCATAGTGAAATACAAAGAAATATACTAGACATGGTCATGTTTAAAAAAAATTACCTTCTATACAACAAACCTGAGCCCTTCCCTAAATTAGATGTGGTCATGTGTAAAGTAATTATTTTCTTTACATTAGACCTGGTCACGTATAAAGGAATTATCTTCAATACTTCAGATGTGGTCATGTTTAAAACAGTTACCTCCTTTACATTACATGTCCTTGTGTATAAAGCAATTGCCTTCAGTACACTGGTCAAGCTCAAGTATAAGGTAAATGCATTAGACATGGTCATGCTTAAAGTAATTACCTTCTCTGCATTAGATGTGGTCATGTGTAAAGTAATTACGTTCTCTGCATCAGACATGGTCACGTATAAAACAATTACATTCTCTACATTAAACATGGTCATATTTCACACAGTTACCTTCTCTATATTAGACTACGTCATGTAGGAATTACTTTCTTTACATTACAGATGGTTATATTTAAACCAATTATCTCCTTTACATTAGACATGGCCATGTATAATGGAATTATGTTTTCCACATTAGAAATGGTCATGTTTAAAACAATTACCTTCTGTAAATTATACATGGTCATTTTTAAAGCAATTACCTTGTCTGCATTAGACATGGTCTTATTTAAAGCAATTACCATTTCTACATTAGACCTGCCTGTGTGTTAAGCAATTAAATTCCCTACATCGGACTCGGTCATGTTTAAAGCAATTAGCTTCTAGATTAACAATGACCATGTTTAAAGCAATGCCCTTCTCTACATTAGACGTGGTCATGTTTAAAGTATTGCCCTTTTCCTGCATTAAACATGGTCAAATTTAAAGCAATGCCTTTTTCTACATTAGACTTGGTCATGTTTAGAGCAATGCCTTTCTCTACATTAGACACAGTCAAGTTTAAAGTAATGCCCTTCTCTGCATTAAACATGGTCATACTTAAAACAATGCCTTTCTCTGCATTAGACTTGGTCATATATAAAGCAATGCCCTTCTCTACATTAAACATGGCCATGTTTAAACCAATTACCTTCTCTACATTAGACATGGTTATGCTTAAAGCATGAATTTCATTTGTTCACCCCATTCTTAATAGATTACCAGACAATGTGTGTGCAACAACTGAGATAATAGATTTGACAATGTGGTTGTTCAGTGTAAAGATCTTTGCATCTCCAGGTTTTAGAGGTTCTAGCTTCACCTCTGTTCACTGTCTGCGTCAGTATAAATATATGTCCTGTGTCTGTCAGAGTTTTGATTGGGTACTCCAGCTTCCTCCCACCTTAAAAGCATACTGGTTGATTGCTTCATATATTATATAGACATACATTTACACATACACATGCACACATATGTGTCTAGATATGCTGCTTACTCATTATATCTTCATGTTATTTATAGAACTTGATTACTAACCGAATGGGCCATAAATTAGTCATACTCATCAGTGAGCTAACCGAGTAAACCAACAAACTTACAAACATGCATACATAAGCATACACACACTTATAGTGATCCCAACCCCAATATATATATAAATATATATATATATATATATATATATATATATATATATATATATATATATATATATATATATATATATATATATATATATATATGTATATATATATATATATATATATATATATATATATATATATATATACATATATTTATAGACACATACACACACACACACACAGACACACACACACACACACATGATTTATTTATATATATATATATATATATATATATATATATATATACACACTTGATATATATATATATATATATATATATATATATATATATATATATGTATATACATATATACATATGTATATATATATATATATATATATATATATATATATATATATATATATAAACTGTTACAGGAAGAAAATACTTAACTAATCTTACTATATTTCCCTAACTGATCTAAATAATTATTTTTCTCTGGTTCACTTACTGGAGCAAGGCAAGATGAAATAGGTGAGGGGTCCTTCCTTTCAGGCTAGAAAAACAGACTGCCCTGTGACTTCAGTCTCAACTAGTATTAAAATATCATTTTTAGTAATGGATCGCAGAATGATATCCCATACATCTGGTTATCTGACTTCTGGCTCACATGCTTCCCTTCCTTGGCTGAAAGCTGTTAGGAAAAATTTCAAACCTCCATCCTTCCAGAGTAGCAATTAGTTCACCCCAATGACAATGCAGGAAGCTTCCTGGTATAGACATTTTGTTTCTGGCTGCATTGAGAACTGCAAGATACAATCTTTATGGCCTATGCCAGGTAATGTAATTTCAAACAATTTTCAAAGTTTGAGATTAACCTTTTCTCTTCTGGTATCCTCTGTTAAAGCATATACAATTAAACAGTTACAATAATGCATGTGTATTTCTTTTTCTGTCCAGCAGGGTACACTGCACAAATACATTTTTCAACACAAGCATCTGTACAAATCAGTTTGACATACTAATGTGATATAATTATTTACAAAATCCCAGCTAGCTGTGCACTACTAGCATGTGTTACACATAAACTTCCCTACTTCCCCTGGCTTAGCTAGCAATACCTTACATCATCACAGTCCCTATCAGTTGATCATGTTTTCAGAAACTCAAACTTCATATGGTCAAGACCACATGATCAAGTTTTTGAAAGCTCAGAGCTTTTGAATGGATATTGCGGTACAGCAAACATTGGGAAATTGGGGAAATTTACCATTTTCTCACTGTAGTATGATCTAAGAGTTGGTATGTGTAATTTGCAGGGTGTGGGGGTGTAGAGGAGCTTGCCTCCCCCTCCCCGCATGAAAAAGGCAGATTTTGTTTTTTAATTTTTGAGTTTTCGACAACTCGATCATATGTTCTCTTCAAAATTTTTTTTGAGTTTCCAAAAAGTCGATCATCTGACATACACCCACACACACACACACACACACACACACACACACACACACACACACACACACACACACACACACACACACACACACACACACACACACACACACACACACATATATATTGTGAGAATATATATTGTGAGAATCAAACCTTATACCTCTTCACTTTGATATTATGCCAACCTCCAACCCCTGAAAGAAAAGCATGTCCTTAAGAGTTAATTTACATATATTGCATGGGACTCCAGTGTAGAAGATTTAAAGTATTGTATAGCGAAGATTCTTGCTTGGCTGGGTCTTTGCTATTGTTTTTACTAAATGGTTTGTCTGTGTGGCCTTTTTCCCCTTCAGATTGGCTGTGTCTGCAAGCAGACTAAGTAGACTTATTGTATCCTGTCATCAGACAACAGTAATATAATGTAAAGTTTAAAACAGAGAAAACTTACTTTCAGTGCACCCAAACATACTATGACCAATACTAATGCTTCTAGGTAAAGTAACAGTTTAATACGAAAGAGAACCAAGCTTATGATGAATATCATTATAAGAAATAAGCAGGGGGAATGCTTGTGTAATAGCTTATTGTAATAGAGTACTGACCAGTGAGAGTAACAGAGAATTTTAACTCTTTAGTCTTGAGGCAAAATAGAAATGCATTTTGCTTAGAACTTAGAAGTTATAATGAAATTATAGTTTTTCTTCCCAAGTAAACTTTTAAATCCCAGCTTCTATATACCTCACACTGACATAGAAAGATGCCCTGCTCCTTGTCAGTGACTCATCAACACATCAGAATGGACTTGAGACTATATAAGTCAGAAAGCTGCTTTAAACCTTATAATGGTGTCATGGTGCTTGTTTTCATCAGCAGGCTGCTCCAGTGACAGACAGATGACCTACATCCTCATTAATAACAATGGCATTGGTCAGAATTGTGCCAGACATCACCCACAAAATGACATTCTAGGTGCTTTTCAGAATACACAATGATTCAGACAGCTATCACTTATTGTATCCATGAATCATTTCTTTCCTTCTGAACTTAAATTAAATGACATTTTGTATTTGCCATGTAAATCACACTGCATTTTACAAATTAAATGTTCATTACTACTTTTTTAATAATCACAGAAAAATAGTAAGACAAATTCAGAGTTGATGTCTTTTAAGAAGCTGCAGTTTCTCATCATGTATTTCTTTTTAGCAATATTGTTTTCAATGCTTAGCATTTGAACTGTTCTCTCAGTATAAGTTCATAGGCTGTTGCTGGACTAATGACCTTTGTTTCCCTTACAAGCCTATCCACATACTCCAAACCATTTGGGTCTTAAGTATAATATGGTGGGGCATGTTAGTAGGCAGGAAGCTAAGGATTTGTAGGGGGGGGGGTATTAGGATAATACTTTTCTTATTGATGGCTCCTGATCATAAAGGTCATGGGATCCAAACCAGGGGTAAATTTATGATTTCCCATCCCATTGTCAAGATTTTATTTGAAAACATTTAGGGCTGAATTTTGTTTTACATGGTTGGTATGCCTATTCCATTGTGTGGGGATCCTTTGTTGTTCCAACAGATGTGCAACAGATCCATCAGGGCTGGGTCTCAGGAAGCCCTGTAAGCCAATCAAAGATCCCCTTTCAGCAGCCTGTAGAGAAGACTGTCTAAAGAGACAGAGCCTTTAGGTGATCTGTGTAGGACAGGGTATTTATGCCCTGAATTATTTTGGTGAGAAACCTGTATGGACATTTTATCTGTTGTAAGTGTCTGGTTAAATACATGGCAAAGAGGGTACTGTATTCAATGACAGGTCTGATTAGGGCCAGATAGAGTGATACTGTAACTTTCTTGGAGTGGGATGCCATACCCTTACCTATAAGTTGGGTGATGTAGAATGATTTTCTTATTATCTTAGCTACATGATGGTCAAAGGCCAGATTGCTGTCTACATATTTTCCCATATCCCTTACTATTGGGTCAACTATTAGGAACATTTTATAGATGGAGTTATTAACTTGAGTTGACAGTTTCCCATATGACATTATAATGCATTTTTGACATTACATTTTAGGCTATGGCTTTTACACCAGTCATTTCTCTGTATTAAACCCACTTGGAAGATGTTTGTGTCTTGGGTAGAATCTATAATTGTTCCCAATTTACAGTCATCTGTGAACTTGGTGAGTCAAAGACCTTTAGTCATAGCCTTGACGTCTGAGAAGTAGATGTAAAACAGGAGCAGGCTTAGCATTGAGCCCTGAGGCACTCCACTGATGACAGGTCTCCTGGTGGAGCTGGTCACACCAGTCCTTACTTCTAGGGTCCTGCCTGTAAGCTAGCTGACAATCCAGTGAGTTATGGAAGGGTTAATTCCCAACTGAGCTTGTTAACAATGCTTGAGAGGGATAGTGTATCAAATGTCCTAGCCAGATCAAGATATACAGTATGCACTGTTTCACCCTCATCCATTGCCTTGGTGACCCTCTCATAGAAGTCTACCAAGTTAAGTAGGCATGACCTTCCCTTAATAAAGCCAGATTGAGATGGGTTCAGTGTCCAGTAACCAACAATGTATCCACCAAGAAAAACTGAACAAATACCAAAAAACAAACTTGGCAAAAGCACGAGAACAGGCAGCCCCAAATCCAGATCTTGCAATATCATTGTTTTATGAAAAGTTATGGGCTTTCATCCCCAAAATACTAGGACTTCATCAGAACTGATTTACCCACATCCCTGCTCCCTTATATATATTCCAGGATTAACAAACACCCATTCACAGCACATATAATTAATTGATCAGTCATTAAACAGCCATTAAGTTGCTAACTCCAAACCTAAATTAAAAAATAGTTAACTTCAGTCCATAACAATATTTCTATCTAAAACCTGCAGGTTACAAAACCATAAAAGTTCTCATCCATACTAAATATTCTACCATCTTGAAAATATATATGTTGTATACTCAATCCAAAATGTATTTCAAATGTACATGGGTTCAGAGTCTGTAGTTTGCCGATGTCCTTGTTTACCATTTCCAGGATAATTGTCCTATGGCTTTGCATATTAGGCTTGTTAGACTAATGGGTCTGTAGTTCTCTGGGTCAGTTGATGGTCCACCTTTGTGGAAGGGAATGACTGTTGTGGTCATCCATTCACTTGGAAAGTAGCCTGTTTCAAGGCTGTAGTTGAAGAGTGTCTCAAGTTGTCCTGATAGGTCATGTTTTAGAATATTCAGAAGGCAATAGGGCATATTGTTGGGACCAAAAGAGGCAGTGTACTTGGCTTTAGTGCTTGAGTGCTGCCAACACCCAGTCCCTGCTAATAGCTGGGGAAGTATGTTGGAGGGTATTTCACCTGGTAGAGGTGGGAAGAGTAGGGGTCTGAAGTTTGAGCTGAATTAATCATGCAGCAGGTTTATTATATCATCCTGACTGGTGTAGGTAGTACTATTCGCCATCAGTTCAGCACGCTGCTGTGTGTTAACTCTAAGGTTCCATAAATAGCTATAGAAGGACTTCTGATTGTCCTTAGCCTGGGATGCTATCCTGACTTCATAGCTGGCCTTGTTGGACCTAATTAAACCTCTTAGTTTCTTGATTAGTTGTATTAAAGAGCACATATCTTTAAGGGAGATGATTTTTTTGATTTTGGCCATGCATTTGCTTCTTTTATTATATACCCTGTTTAGGAGAGGATTCCACCAGTTGGGTCTGTTTGGGGTTTATTTCTGGTAGGAATAGCAGCCTCTATGCAGTCATTCACATGTTTGTATAGTAACTCTGTGAATAATTCTGCATTGGTAGCTGCAGTCTCAGTGTTGGGGGGAGCCTTGAATTTTGACAAACTGTCACTTAATGGGATTTAGTTTGCCTCTGAATAGTTCCTAATTGTTACTAGTTTAGCTGGATTTTCTTAGTTAAGTTTTACTTCAAATGAGACAGCTTTATGATCCAACCTCACTAGTGAGGAAGCAGCATTGGGGTGGAGGAGTGCAACACTTGTCTATGTTGGTGAGTACCAGATCCAGCATGTTTTATCCTTTGGTTGGAGTGCACATTATCTGTTCCAGAATGCTTGTCTTAATAAAGTCCAGGAAGAGTTGTGCCTTCAGTCTGAGACAGTGTATGTTTCCTAGTCTATAGATGTATAGTTAAAGTCACCCATGAATAGGGGATGTAGTTTGATAGTGAGTGTGATGCCCATGCATTGGCCCAGCAATCAAGGAACCTCAATCCTCACCACTAACACCAGTGAGGGGCATCCGTATAGGGAAAGGATAATAAATACACACACAGTAGAGTACAATTTCCCTTAATAACACACAGAGATCACAGTCAGTGTGAGGCTGGTTTCTCACTTTCTCTTCAGGTCCCCAATAAGACTCACCACTGGCACAGCTATAGGTTCCAGATCTCAGCCTAGTGGGCAAGCTAAAACCTGCAACTACCTCTCTGTCCAAGTGCTTTGTGTCTCTGCCCAAGTAGCTGACACACACACACTTTGAGATAAGAGTTATATACAAGCACACATACACTCCTAGGGAAGGCTGGCACAGGTTCTCAAGCTGTGCCCCTTTTACCCAGACTATATGGTAGTACCACTTGCCACCACCCACTAATATTTATAAGCTAATAAAAAGACCATTAGCAAATGGTGTCCAATTATTACTTTGCAATATTAGTATCCAAATGATAAGTGCAACTGAACAGTCAAGGCTTATTGGAGTGGCTTGGTCAGTATTACTAAATACATGCAATGTACTCTTAGAGCTTAAATTATATCTACACAAAACAGCCACAGTTGAAAGGTTTAAACATATTTAATAATAAATAATAAAAACACAAGACAATACTTCTTACTACACACTGCTAGCTAAGAATTAAGAGATCACAGAGAAATACTTAAAATAATACAGTAGAAAAGTTCTGACATCAATACAGAAAAAAATAATTAATCTAATCTTCCTAGTTCCTAGCTATATCTAAGAGAAAACACAGTTCTAAAATAAACTTACATATAGAACACAAGCAGAGTCACGGTGAGTTGGATGTTCTCAAGATAAAATGCTAAAATGCTCTAATTCTTTCTGTCCTTAAATTGATAACACAGTACCACTGATTTGTTTCAGGTTACATCATTTCTATCTGGTTCCCAGGCTAGCAGAAATTCAGAGGTTAATAGCCCTTTTGATCTTGCAGTTGGTCAAGAAGCCAGAGCAATAAAAGAAATCATACATGTAAATTCTAGCCTTTAAGTCTGGCCTCAAAACAATAGGCAGAATGCCTTCCTCTGGACATCTCGGCTCCTAGTTTTAGATCAAAGAATTTCTCAATGCTTGACTTTTCAGCTTTCTTACAGCAGAGTGCACTGTTGTTACATTTTGTTCAGTTCAACATCCAATACAGTCTTTTCACATTTAAGAGAACAAGCCTGTGGCTTACATTAATATTAACAAATGACAGAATTATCTACAAAATTCTATCTGTTAGGCTGGCAGCCATCACCTATCTTCACACATCCAACCCTCCAAGAACTCAAGATAGTTTTTCAAGTGACAGAGGGTTAGGTCTATCTGAGTATACCTTACCCCATTCCCTGTCTTGAGAGCCCATCTTTGTTGTCACTGCTAATCCCACTGCGGTGCTGCACTGACATAGCATATGCTTGTAACCCTAGGCTACATCTTAGCAACTTCGCATTTTGCTGGCTGGCTCTGTTTAACCATGTTTGGGGATTGTGATCTGTCACCACAGTGAATTTTCTTTCATATAGATAAGGCTGAAATTTCAGCAGTGCCCACACTATGGCTAGACATTCCTTCTCTAGAGCTGCATAGCATTCATCCCTGAGTTGCAGCCTACGACTGAGAAAAAACACTGGGTGTTATTCTCCCTCTGAAGCAATCTGGATAAGTACAGCCCCCACCCCATGGTTAAAAACATCCACTTGCACAACAATTTTTTTGTTGTAACCTGGATTGTCTAGCACAGGGGGTCCTCCCAAAGCTTCTTTAAGCTTCTGGAATGCCTTCTCACATGCTGGGGTCCACACTACCTTATCTGGCCTGTTCTTCCTTGTGGCATGTCTGTGAGGAGAGCAGCCATGGTACTATAACTGGGGATGAACTTTCTGTAGTATCCTGATGTCCCTTAGAATGCACTCACCTGCTTTCTGGTAACAGGTGCAGGCCATGCCTGAATGGCTTCTCCTTTGGCAGGTTCTGGCTTAATCTTACCACTCCCCACTCTATGTCCCAGGTAGGAGTCCTCTGCCATACCCACCTGACATTTGCTCGGCTTAATGGTCAACCCTGCCGTCTGCAGTCTGCCCAGCACCTCCCAGACATGTTGAAGATGCTTTTACCAGGAATGGCTGTAGATGGCAATATCATCTAGATAAGCAAAGGAAAACCCTCCTACTCCGGCTAGTATATGATATACCAGCCTCTGGAAAGTTTCTGGGGCATTTTTCATCCAAAAGGGCATCTTTGTGAACTTATACAAGCCAAAATGAGTCACAAAGGCTGACTTTTCTTTAGCACTGGGAGTCAAGGGCACCTGCCAGTAACCCTTGTTAAGATCATTGGTTGTAAGATACTTAGCCCCACCCAGCTGCTCTAGGGCCTCATCTATCCTATGCAGGAGGTAAGCATCTGACTCTGTGTGACTATTTAACTTCCTGTAGTCCACACAGAACCTAGGGCTGCCATCCTCCTTTGGCATCAGCATCACTGGAGAGGCCCAGGGACTGTTGGGCTCTTGAATTATCCCTAGTTCCAACATCTCTTGTATCTCCTCCCTCAGAGTCTGTTTGACTCTGTCAGGCACCCTACAAGGCACCTTGGTCAGTCAGTATTTCTTTTGAGAAACCTATCCTGCTGAAAATCTCTAACAAAGCATTTGCTACCTTTTCTGCCTCAATGGAGGACAACGCCACTGCCTCAGGGTATCTTGTAGCATAATCTGGTACCACTAGGATATACTTTTTCCCCTGTGGAACTTGGGGTACTCAGAAGCCCCAAAATAGCCATAGCTACCCTCTGAAATGGATTCTAAATCACAGGCAAAGGCATCAAAGGAGCTCGCACCTTGTCTCCTACCTTCTCTACCTTTTGGAAATGCTCACAGGTCCTGCACTACCCTCTTACATCTCTAGAAATACCAGGCTAATAGAAGTTCTGCATAATACATCTCTTTTTATGTTTTATGCCCTATATGACCTGTAAAGGGAATATCATAAGCTATGGCTAGAAGTGCCAGATGGTAGGTTCTAGGCACTACCAACTGCTGTACTCTCTCAAATTCTAGCCCTCCCTCAGGGGTCCACTCTTTATACAGTAACCCTTTGTCCCAGTATACAGATCCCCCCTTCCCTTGAGAATCAAGTGCCTCCCTAGCTACATACCTCAGGCCTTGCAATGTAGGGTCTGAGAGCTGAGCCTGTCTCAAGTCTCTCTTTGTAACAGATCCCAGCTCCCCTCCACAGGAAGTCTGGCATCCTCTGAAAGTGGTGCCTCACCATCAGTCCGGGTACTACTACTCACCTCTACCTTTGCAGTCACTTTGTCCAAGGGAACATCAGTACCCACAAGCAGCTGTGGCTCACATTCAGACTCATTGGTACAGAGTAGCTTCCTTCCTGAAGTAACCACCTCACCAGTCCTGGCTGCAAATATGCACTCTGTCTGGGTCTACCACAGACTATCAGATCCACATGCTTTTCTCCAAGCCTGACTGCATGTAACTGCATATGCACATGGTACTGCCTCATCCAAATCCTTCCCTATCAGGACATCTGCAGGATGTTAGTTTAGTACCTTTGTTGTCTTAAGACAACATACTATTGGCATTTTGTCTTCCTCACTTATTGGCACCCTCACCTTTTGTTCCTTGTCTTGCCTCCATGGACATCTGTATGCCACATGGCCCCTTGGTTCCATTTAAAACATTTAACCCTAGATCTTGGGCATATAGATGGACTAGTGGCTTCCCCTGCTACTGGCAGATTCTGTTTGGGCAGTCTGTGCTGCCCACCATGGGTTCCTTTAAACCCATGAGCAGTACTGGGGGTTCCTTTCCTGTGCAGGGATGCCCTGCTTGCTAGGTATAGGTCTCCCTTCTTCCCCAACTCATCTAAAGTAGCACATTGTCTATCAGCTAATCAGATCCTCATGTCCTCAGGCAAAGTGCTAAGGGCTTGTTCCCTCACCAAAATGTCTGCCAGCCCTTCAAAAGTGGTGACCTGACATCCACTCACCCACCTATGAAAATAAGTGCTCAGTTCAGCAACATATTCACAGTCATTTTCATCTGCCTTGCGTCTGTGCTCACAAAACTTTTTCCTATAAGTTTCAGGTGTTATATTAAAAAAGTCTAACAAGCAGTTCTTAACAGTAGTATAATGAAAACATTCCTGATCAGAAATTTTAGACAACACAGTTAAAGCTTTACCATGGAGTAAGGGAGTCAGGAACTGTACCCAAAGCCTTTGATCAACATCATACTGTTTACATACCCTCTCAAACATATAAATGAAGCTATCAAAATTAGCCCCCACTGTAAACTGGGGAAGAAATTTACTGACCTTTTGTGCTTCTGGGGTCCAGTTACTCCCTTCGCCATTACCTCCATGACTCTGGCGAAGAGTCAGCATCTCCTTTTCATGCTGCCTCTGCCTTTTCTTTTCTTCAGCTTCCAGGCATAGTAGTTTTTCATTCTCCTCAGCCTGCAAACGTCACAGTTTCTCATTGTCCTCTCTCTAGATGCTTCTGTCTCTCTGCTGCTTCTATTTCCAGATGCTTGGCCACCAACTCAAGTTTCTTTAGTTCCAGACAGATTTTTAAGTCCTCTGTGGAAAGATTGACCTGTCCATTTTTCTGAGTGTGGTACATCTTCACTGCCAGTCTGGTCATCCTCCTGGTCGCTATTTTCTGATGCAGCTGTGACCAAAGGTGCAACCATGTCTGCCTTAGTCAGGTTTCCACACACCAGTCCCCTTCCTTGGCACATCTCAGCCAGCTGGCTCCTTGTCAGCTTTCTGTACTCCTCTGCTGACATGCTTGCCTGCTCTCCCTGACCAAGCTAACAAAATAAATAAAACAATTGTGATCTGAACTCTGAGTCTTCACTGTGTGGCTGATTTAGAGTACAAAAACACCTTTAGTGATCACTGTACACAAACTACAGGAGTTCACACTACCCACATCACTACAAGCCAATTAGTATTTGCCAACACATTAATATGTGTTGTGGATATCCCACCACTGCCAACCAATTAATATGTGATGCCCATGCACTGGCCCAGCAATCAAGGAGTCTCAATCCTCACCACTAACACCAGTGAGGGGCATCCATATAGGGAAATGATAATAAATACACACAGAGTAGAGTATAATTTCCCTTAAGAGCACACAGAGATCACAATCAGTCTGGGACTGGTTTCTCCCTTTCTCTCCAAGTCCCCAATAAGACCCCCACTTGCACAGCTAATAGGGTCCAGATCTCAGACTAGTGGGCAAGCTAAAACCTGCAGCACCCTCTCTGTCCAACAAGTGCTTCATATCCCTACCCAAGTAGCTGACACACACACAATATGACATAAGAGTTATATACAACCACACAATCACTCCTGGGGAAGGCTGGCACAGGTTCTCCAGCTGTGCCCCTTTTACCCAGACTATACGGTAGTACCACTTGCCACCACCACTATTTATCAACTAATAAAAAGGGCCTTAACAAAGGGCATCCAATTATTACTGTGCAATATTATTATCCAAATGGTAAGTGCAACTGAACATTCAAGGCTTATTGGAGTGGCTTGGCCTTTATCACTAAATACATGTTTTAGATCAAAGAATTTCACAATGCTTGACTTATCAGCTTTCTTACAGCAGAGTGCACTGTTGTTACATTTTTTTCAGTTCAACATCCAATACAGTCTTTTTTACATTTAAGAGAACAAGCCTGTGGCTTACATTAATATTTACAAATGACAGACTTATCTAGAAAATTCTATCTGGCTAGGCTGGCATCCTTTAACTATCTTCACAATGAGCACCTCTAGTAGGTTTAGGTAAGAGTTGTGAGACTCTAGGGGTAGAGATGTTGACCTGTAGCTAGTTATGATATGATTTACCTTACCTATTGTGATTTGCACATGGATGAGCTCCATGATATCATCCTGTTTAACCAACATACAGGTATGTTTGTTGCCAACATAGACTGAATCACCTCTACATTTGAACCCAGTCTGTGCTGTTGTTGGTCTAATTCAGTGGATGACACTAGAGTCTTGAACATCCACACTACTTTCTATGGCTTTAAATCATGTCTTGATCACAAGATAGATGACTACATATTCTAGAGTAAGGAGAGCTTGAAGGATGTGGGGACTTTTGCTTAGGCTTTGAGCACTGAGCTGTACCACCTTAAGGCTGTTTGCAGACTTTTTCACTATGTTGATAGCTTTATGTTTTTTTTCTTTGCATTACCTAAAGTTCTAAGGGGCTGGCTAAAGTTTTAGTCAATATCTGAAAGCATAGGGGTGACAGTTGTGACCCATCCTTGGCAAAGCAATGTGGTCTTTTGGTAATGTTCTCCCATGCTGACACTGGAATGACACCAGAAACCGACATATATTAACATCAATTATTTTATGTTCACACTGTGGCATCATCCTTGGTGAAGGTAAAATGCTGCTCAATGCAATGCTCATACATATCTGTGACACTTATTCTGAGAGATCTAGTATGTCTCTTTTTAATGTAGTCCGGTGAGGTATATCTCAGATCATTTACACCTACATGGACTATGATAGAATCATATTAGCATCTGGCATGCAGTAACTTGAGTGATTGTGTGATATTGCGGATCCTGGCTCCAAATAGGCAACTAACTGTTATCTGCTCCATGTCCAACTTGTTGAGTGGGATATCTGTGTGTCACACAAATAGGTCTACAATGACAATAGTATTAAGCAAAGTGTATGCTTGTCTTTTGAGTTTTGCACTTCTGGGACCATTAGGTGTACGCTTATGTGAGATATTTGGTGTTGCTTTTGGAGTGTGCTTTAGTGATTGCTGAGAAGGGGTGTTGCCACTAGATGGCTTTGGAGGTCTTTGAAATTTGGGAAGGTTTCTTTTAAGCATCTCAGCATAAGACAGTCTCTGTGTGTGGTGAATGGTATGCGTGAAGAATGTAATGAGGGTATTCCTGAAAACCTCATTTTTAAGTGAGATTTTTTGCCTTCAAGGCAGTGTTGTATTTACATCTCTCACATGCTGTGTTATTTTCTTTAAAGATTAACTAGTTGTCTGAGAACCTGAGACAATTGTGACATTGTCTTAGGCTGCCAAAATCTACCAAGCTGACCATAGAGACATTTAGAAACTGCATATCCATGTTACTTGGTCCTGTAATATGTTTGGGTGTTTAGGATTAAGGATTGGGTTTTAATGTAGGTCTCCTAGTGTAGTTTCTGGGGTTAAGACCAGGATGTCATATAATGTTAGGAAATTGTTGTGCTATTTGATGCAAAGCTATTTGCTTTAAGCTTATTTCTGCACAATGTCACACTGTTTGCAGGCTTCAAATGTAATACAAACTTTAGAGGAAAATTTTACTGTTTAGGCATTTGCTACTATACCGATAAATGATGTGGCCTGGTCGTGGGCAGGTTCATGCATAGAAAAAGCTTGAAAACTGATGCATATGCTCTTTAGCCAATAAATCAATACACTTTGACCTTCCTACATGCTTTCCAACTCAGAATGTCTAAGTAAACACCTTCTGCCACAAGTTGTTTGATCCTGGAATTTCTAAATGTAAAAGCTCAGGAAAATCAGATGTCAAGTGCAGTTTAAACAACATGCAACTACTAAACAAATAAGTCCATGTCTAATTCATCCTTCCGCAATGAGATTTGGAGGCACATGGACTAGAAAAGGTAACAAACAGAAACATGACTATTTTGCCACAAAATGAAATAAATGTTTTAAAAATGCTCAAAAAGAGTAGTGATCACTGTATGAAGCAAGTACATGTGCAATTAGTCAAGAAAATATTCTTATATTAGCCTGGATTGCTCCAGATGCAGTTGAAACACTGAAAAAAACTTGCTTGATTTATAGCACAGAAAAAAGCTTGTAAACTGACTCCTATGCGTTCTAACAAACAACCAGACTTTAAGCTTCCTCCACTGCTTCCCAACTCAGAGAGTTGATTTTTCACATGGTGAGCTAGTACATGTAGTTAACATTACCAGTGCCATTCATTCATGCCATATCTCTCTGCAATTTTACACTTCCACATTCCACATTGCTGACCAGTGAGTTGAACTGAATGTGCCAGGGCAACATTTTCTACCCTCTAAAAACACTATAATGTACAATACCTCTCCTTTAAAATAGGTAAGAAACAGGAGTTGAACTTCATGCATGTGACCAAGAGTATGAGGGGAATGATGTTAAGGAGAATGATAAGCTTAAATGAGGCAGACTGTGCGATATCAATGCATCTCACATTCAGTGATGTACCCTGTCATGCTCCTGCTAGTACCAAACAAATATTAGTTTGCTTTGCAGCCAGGAAATCTTCACCAGTCTCCACCAGGATGCTTCAGTCTACAAGCTGAACCCCTCCCCCAAACTGCAGCCAAATGTCACTGAAGTAATATTGTCTTTTGCTTGACCCCTCCAGCACTTGATCTGCTATTCAAACTCAGATCACTGGGGTCACAGTCAGTGGTCCATCTCTCTACAACATGAATTCAGGATAGCTTTTCACATTTAAGTAGGAAAGAGGAGGCAAAAGAGAAAAATGCAGACATACTTAGAACACACACTTAGAACAGTGGTAGTAGGGCTCATCTGCTTTATTGTTAGAAATCATTACTTTGTAAAAATGAAGTTAAGAATGACATAGCAAGCAGAGACTATATCAGTGAGATAGCACAATGTTGCAAACATAATTTCCAAATCATAGTTTATCTTCTTGTTATAGATAATAAGGCTTTACCTGGGAAAGTATAACACATTATGCTTGGATTGAAGTGGAGAACATGCATCCTTACTATATAATATTGTTTATCATGGAATTCATATAAGGAGAGCAAGAAAAGTAACTTGCAGAAACGTACTGTAGCACATGGAATTCATCAATTTCTCTACAAAATTTTAAATAAAGAAAAGTTACTTGCAGAAACATACTGTAGCACATGGAATTCATCAATTTCTCTACAAAATTCAAAATAAAGAAAAGTAACTTGCAGAAACATACTGTAGCACATGGAATTTATCAATTTCTCTACAAAATTCAAAATAAAGAAAAGTAACTTGCAGAAACATACTGTAGCACAAGGAATTCATCAATTTCTCCACAAAAATTGAAATAAAGAAAAGTAACTTGCAGAAACATACTGTAGCACATGGAATTCATCAATTTCTCTACAAAATTTGAAATAAAAAATAAATAAATAACCTTTTTATGCAATTCTTTGCCTAACATCAGAGAAGTGGGTAACAAGTTAAATTATACACTGTTTTAGTCTGTTAAACTATTGCCTCATGCCTGAGTGCACAAGGTAGCCACCACTAACCAACATCAGAAAGCTCTAAACACCGTAATGCTCTTTCTGTTGTCATATGTAGAAAAATTGTGACAAAACACAGTTTGCAAATTATTGGTATATCACCAGATCATTGGCATATCGGACCAGGTTGGCATGTATGGTAGCTTTGTGTAGGTCATTGGTGAATATGATGAAGAGAAGGGTTCTAAGGATGGATCCCTGTCGTACTCTTAAGTTTATAAGGAGAAGGGGGGATAGGCTGCGTTCCCATTTTATGGTGAGTTGATGGTTTGAGAGATAATTTTTGACTCATGCTATTGTGGAGTTGTGTAGTTTGAGTTCTGAGAGTGCCTTTAGCAGTTTGAAATGATAAACCATGTCAAAGACTTTGGAGAGGTCTAAGAATATGGTAGAGACAAGATTACCTTTGTTCTGTTGTTGATTTACGATATTGGAGAAACCAATAAGGGCGGTAGTGGTGCTATTGTTTGGGTGGAATCCATGTTGTGTTTCAGCCAGGAGATTGTTAGTTAGCAAGTAGTTTAGACTTTGGGAATGAATGCATTTATTAAGGATTTTTGATATGGGCAATAGTATGGCAATTGGACAGTAGTTAGTTAATTCAGTAGAATTCATGCCTTTGTGTATTGGTATTATATAAGAGATTTTCCAGAGGGATGTAATATGTTGTTCAGCTATTGATCTGTTAATTAGTATGGAGACAGGATATGAGATTGTTTTGGCTGCAATCTTGTTGTATTCACCTGGGAGTTTATCAGTTGCAAGGGTATGGGGTTTTAGTTTTTTCAGATATTTATATATTGTATTGATTGGGACTGGTTGTAAAGAGTAATTGTTTTGGTCTGTGGTTGTTGCTTGGGGGTTTGTTTGAGTTGTGGCAGAGCTGTTATTAATCAGATTTTGAATGGAGTTGGTGAAGTATTCATTAAATTGAGTAACAGTGTCAGCAGTGGAGGTGTCAATATTAGGGGGGGAGGTAGTCATTCTCCCTGGTTGTAGTATTTTATTAATGGTTGCCCAAAATTTTTGAGGGTTTGTTCTGTGTTTGGCCTGAACCTCAGTGGAGTAGTTTTTGTCTTGTCAATTATTATTTGTTTTTTGGACTTGTTTCTTAATTCAAAGTAGTATTGTCTGTTTTGGGTGGTTTTGTTTTGCCGCCATGCTTCCCAAGCTTTATCTCTCTGTTTTAGGAGTTGATGGTATTTTGGTAAGCCAGAGGGTGTAGTTGGATTTTGTTCTTATTGTTCTAATAGGGCCAAGCTGGTTGAGTACATTTAGGAAACTAGAGTTGAAGTAATCCACTGCTTTGTCCAGGGGGAGGTTAAAGAGAGGTGACCAGTTACAATGATTTAGAGCAGTTATGAGGTCCTGGGATTTTAAGTTTTTTGTATAGTGTATTTGTTGTAGAGAGGATGTTTTTGTGGGTTTAATGTGGCACCTTAGGGTGGTCCCTGAGAATGTCAGGTAGTGTCCCAGAGATATAGGGTTGAGTAGGCCGATTGGTGAGGATCCAGTCTAAAATGGATTCTTTCTTGGATGATTTGTCAATTCTGGTAGGGGGTTGGATTAGTTGAGTAAAGCCATGTAAGTTTATGTGAGCGGTGGGGAGGGGAGAGATACATGTGGACCAGTTGATATTAAAATCGCCTAGTATGAGTGTTTATTGGGGGAGGGTCTGAGATGACCAGTGGCTAATTGCTTCTAATGTGTCAATGTTGTTACCAGGGAGGATATACGTGCCCATTATGTTCAGTTGTTTTTGAGCTTTGAGTTTTAGTTTGTTGAATAGGGTTTCTGAATTATTAAATGTAGGAGGATTTCTACTCACAATGTCTATTGTATGGTTGATTTTGTATAATATGGTGATACCACCACCCTTTTTGGTTGTCCTATTTTCCTGAGTAGATTATAGCCTTGGGGAAGTAACTCTTTGACATTAATATGTGGCTTGAGCCAGGTCTCTGTAAGGAGGACTACATCAGGGGAATATAGGGACAGGGTTGCATGCATATTTTGTTGACTATACTTCTTATGTTGCTATTAAGTATTAGTAGGTCTGTTGTATTCCTCTGGGAGTTTAATGTAGAAGTGGGATGGAATGGAATGGTTTGGGATTGATTGCTGGGCTAGGATTTGGGTGGATGTCACCATTGCGTAGCAGCTGTGATGCAATATAGACAATGGCCGTAAGTATTTGGTCATGCAAAGGTGGAATTGTTGGGAAAAGCAGTTTTTGATCTTATACCGGTGGGGTTGAGTGGGGATAACTGTATGAGAGGAGGTTTGACGCTTCATGGTGAGACAAGAATGAGTCTTGTTTTAGGGGACTTGGGTCAGTGGATGATCAAGTTATTGAGTTGGAGCTGATATTATTATGGTATGAGGTGATGTTGGCAGTAATAACAATGATTACCAAAGTGGGCAATGTTATCATACTTTGCATTACTCTATTGTAGTGCTATTATAGGTAGGTTGGGATATATTTAACTGAAGAGTAGTGTTTAACTTAGTAAACTCTGTGGTTGTTGATTAGAGGAGTTAGTTGTTCTGGTTCTAAGATGTCCTGTTGTTTGGATTTAGGTAGAATGTGGGTGGAGGAATAGGTAGTTGTGATATGTGTGTAACTTGAGGTTGTATTGATTGTAGCAATTGGAAGATGCGATGTTGTAACTAGAGCATAGGGAGGTGTGATTTGATTGGCTGGGAGTAAGAAGGGGTGTAGCTTACTTAGGTATAAATATAATGAAGGGGGGTAGGAATAGGGGCAGGGTAGGGGAGCGGAGTGACCCTGAGCGCAGTGAGGGTGAATAGAGAGTGTAGCAACCTGGTTTCTGAATCTCAGTGAGAAACAATCAGTAACATGAGCTACAGACTAGGTGAGTCCAGTACGGTGAGCAGCTTCCCAGTAAAATATCAAAAATTAGGCTAAACATGTTCTCAATAAGTTAGGAGGTCAAACATCTTCTGATTTAATTTGCACAGGTATGAAAGCACTGAACTGGGAGACCCTTTTTCCGCTAATAGTAGTATAATATAAGATAATGCAATGGGGGGCTTTTGCATCTAATACAGACTTAATGGGCCGGGTGGTGTAGGATTAGACAGATAGGCCAGATTGAGGATGGGGATACAAATGACATCCCAGTGATGTGCTGTGCCTTAGTGAGGAACAGGTACTTGCACTTAGATCTTACATACACATACAATGTAATTATACAGCAGAAGATGTCTGCCTGATGCCCTCGGAGTGTGTGTAATTCCTAGGTTGCAATTTCGGTTTTATACAGTTAGGGAGCTGTAGGTAGATACACTTGTGAGCAGTTTAGTTGCTTGAGACCTATGAAGAGGGAGACAGATGGGAGGTTAGGTTGCTTTGGGACAACATGATATTTACATGAAAAAAAATCTGAGGCATATAGAAAAAGCTGGGAAGAGAACAGTAAGGTGAGGAATATAGGACTAAGAGGGGAGCTAGGAGAGGCAGCCTAAAAGCAAGTAGGAGGAAGGAGAATAGGTCGGGGGTGAGACTTGAGGTTAGAAAGCAGATAAGGACTACAAGGACACTGTTATTGGTACCCCAATATTAGTAGATAGTAAAATGTTTAGGTACATATGCTTAAAATGCAGTCCAGTGATAAACAGAAGGTTAGTGGAATCAACGTGTGGTCAGAGAGACAAAATTGCCCAGTTGAAACACCAACATAAAGACAAAAGTAGGTATAGTAGACATACAGAATTTTCGTAATAGAAGGTGCTTAGTTACTACATGCTATTGTTCAACCAGTAAATGCACTAATAATAAAGGCACAAACTTTCGTTCAATCTTTGAGAATACAATCAAACCCTACAACAATTGCTCCAGTTGCTTTTTGTAACAGACATAACAAAATAGAAACAAGTTACAATGCATTGGACAACAGGAATGCAATAGTGAAAACAAGGTATGAGCTGTTAGTCACAGACAACACAACTCTCATGGTTAAAATCTATTCTTGAGCAAGAACTCTAGGTGTAGGAAGATTAGCAGTCGCTGTTTGCCTTGTGCAATTATTTTGTATTATGACTGTAGATCTATTTAACAGTGTTAAAACATTGCTATATTGAAGGCAACATATGAGCCAAAGCAAATTATCAACTTACTAATTTGTCTGCTGGCACATTACGGGTATAGCTTACAGGTATCCTAGCTGGGAGAAGAGGTCCAAAAGATGGAAAGGGAACATTAGGGTTGCTTTTTAAACCCACATGGCATCCTGGGAGATGGGAACTGCAAGTGATGTAATTGGGCACAGAAAATTTCACTGGTGGCATTGAGGAACCTGTCTTCTGAATATCTGCGAGAAACAATCAGTAACACGAGCTGCAGACTAGGTGAGTCCAGTATGGTGGGCAGCTAAACAGTAAAATATCAAACATTAGGCTAAAAATGCTCACAATACAGTTAGCAGGTCAAGCACCTTCTGGATTAATTTGCATATGTCTTAGAGCACTGAGCAGGTAGACCCTTTGCAGCTACTAGTAGTATAATATAAGATAATACAATGGGGGCTTTTGCATCTAATACAGACTTAATGGGCCAGGTGGTATAGGATTAGACAGATAGGCCAGATTGAGGGTGAGGATACAAATGATGTCCTGGTGATGTGCTGTGGCTTAGCGAGGAACAGGTACTTGCACTTAGATCTTACATAAACATAAATGTAATTATGCAGCAGTAGATGTCTACCCGATGCCCTCAGAGTGTGTGTAATTCCTAAGCCACAGTTTCTGGTTCATACAGTCAGGGAGTCGCATGTAGATACACTTGTGAGAGGTTTAGTTGCTTGAGACTAATTTGTCTGCTCACACATCTGATAAAGCTTACGGGAATCCTATCTGGAAGGGGATTTCCAAAAGATATTTGAAACTTTTAACCTGTTGCACTATTTTTCTTTTTATATTATTTCTCAGATTCTTCTGAATTCACCCATTTTCCACCATTTCAAATGTGTTATCTGTACTCAGTTTCATCCTATGTGCCTTTAGTTTTGCATTCTATTCCTTTATCCTTTGCTGAAGTTCTTGTTTCGAGTCTGCTGTGATGTCACATTGTCTGTATAGAGTAACTTTGTTGATCGGTCCTCTCCTACTTCTTTGCCAATGTAATTTACCACCAGTATGAACAGCAGTGGGCTCAGACATGAACCCTGATACAGGCTCACTCCCACTGGGAACCCCACTATGAGTCCAAAGACTGTACTTTAATATTTGGTTCCTTGTACATAGTCTGCATTAATTCTACCAATGTTTTTGGGATTACAAACAATCGCAGGACTGCCCAAATCAACTTTTTTAGGACCTTGTCATGTGCTTTCTCCAAGCTAGGAATGCTAAGCTGGACTCTTTGCTCATCTCTAACTTCTTGTCAACTATTTGTCTCACTGCAGAACGTTGTGTTGGCTATGCTACGTCCTAATGTGGATCTGAACTGCTCATTTCCAGTTTTAGTTTCAGTTACTCTGAGTATTCATTTATCACACTCTCCAAAACTTTCATGGAGTGTGACAGGAGTTTGATACCCCTGTACTATCCACATTTCTGAATGTCCCCTTTGTTCATGTACACTGGCATTAGTATACTTATTCTCCACTCATCTGATATACTACTTTTCCTTCATATTACTATGCTTACCCTTAGGAGCAATATCTCTGTTAACTCAACCAACATCTTGATCATTTCTCAACCTAACTAACCCCACTTCAATATTCTGGCCAACAACAACACCATTATCTTCCCTAAAGAACACACCAAACTGCTTGACATTGAGATTGACATTCATCTTAAATTCAACATTCACATTTCTCTAACTATACAAATTGTATAGA
The DNA here is from genome assembly GCF_019279795.1 of Protopterus annectens. Lineage (NCBI taxonomy): Eukaryota > Metazoa > Chordata > Ceratodontiformes > Protopteridae > Protopterus > Protopterus annectens. The sequence continues at coordinate 1,956,578,197 of NC_056733.1, forward strand.
CATAAGCAATACCTCTCTAAAGCATCCAGAATCTCAGGTGCCAACTCCCATCTCATTTCAACCTTACTCTATGCCTGTCCTAAACTTACCAACCTTAGACAAACAGATCTAAACAAACTAGAGGCCAGCTTCAACAAAATAGCCTGATTTGCCACTGGGTCATCTTACTGCAGCCATCACTGCAACTCACTTAAAGAACTCGATTGGATTGAACTCCCACAACTTGTACAGTACAATTAACTATCCCTCGTTCATAAAATAGTAAACTATCCTCAAAACGTTCCCTCCCTTCAAAGTCTTCTCCAGCCCTACTCAACTACTAGACCACAAGGGTCCAGCAACAAAAAATAACTTCAAGTTACCAAAGCCAAAAACCTCAGCCGGAAAAGCTCTTTTCTCCTGCATAATATCCAAATTATGGAACACGCCCCCACCCCCCATTACCACCCTACCTTCATCCCATTACTTCAAATCCAAACTAAAAGCCCACTTAAAAAATCACTGGATATGTCTTTATACCAATCCAGACTAGCACTAAGACTCACCTACATGCCTCTCCTCCCCTCCCTTTCCTACCCTGCCTCCCATTGTCAGATCACTATACCCCCCCCTTTCTTTTCATCTCTCTCTCTGAGTTTTCATCTATCCTTTCTACTTGCATCACCTATGATTTATGTCAGCTATATGTTAGTGGTCTTAATTATAACTGTGAATATCAAACAGTTTAGAAGATGTAATTGTTTATTCTTACCATTTATCTAAACATAGTTATCAACATATTATAATACTGTTCATTCTATGTCATCTTATGTTTACAATGTCACTTCTAAATTACCCAGTTGGTTCTTCATACATCCTTGCTGTTCATGTTTATCATGGATATAACTTGCTTTGTATTGTTACTGGTTTTGTGTAGAGCTTTTCTCCCCAGGCCTCTACTGAAAATGGACCTGTGTCCAGTCGGAATTTCCCGGTAAACAAATGTAAATAAATAAATATCTACTGTAACATCATGTGAGCCTGCTGATTTCCCTGAATTCTATCTTTAGTGCTATTCTTACTTCTTCTAGGGTGGGCCCCTCTTCTTTTTCATTGTTGGCTGAATCTGGAACATTACAGCTTCTGTAGGTTTTTTCATTCTGAATTTTCTGGAAGTACTCTTTTCGTCTGCATTTATTTTCTTGTGGACTGTTGAGCATGTTGCTGCTGGCATCCCTTATGAATGGTATCTGTTAACTACTTTCTTTATCTTTCTGTCTTTGTCTTACCACCTGATAGAGTTTCTTTGTTCCATCTACTGAGACACTTTCCACAAACTGGTGGAGAGTATCCGGTGTCTTTTTCTTTGCTATTGCAGCTGGTCTGTCAGCCTATTTGATAGACAGCTAGTATTTCTTGTTAGCCTGTCTTTATTATCTTACACATTTTCCTGTACTCCTTCTTTCTTTCGATGACTTCCTGGATGTATGCACTCCACCACCAGCTTCCCATATGTACTATTTCAGCTGCATATCTTTTCTGTAGTCCTCACACATGTTGTTTTGAGTTGTCATCATTATTCTTCAATGCCACCTATTTTTCTTTTCTTTCTGAGATGCTAGGGCTCTGAGGATTTCCATGAACTCCTGTGCTTTCTGTCCAGTCAACTTCTAGGTCTTCAGTCTAATCTCTGTTGACCAACCATAGAGCCTTCTCTGACCACTTCTTGCAACTGATTGTGCCAACAAGTGATTTATGATGTGGGCTAACTATTTCACTGAGAATAACATTGCAATCACTGCTTCTACACCTGTGCCCTTTCCTTACAAAGAGGTAGTCTACATGAGTTGCATGTTGGCCACTATTGTATGTGATCTTGTAACAACTGCTTTTGCTGAACCATGAGTTGGCCATTGTCAAGCCATTTGCCAGACAGACATTTAGAAAGGTCTTGCATTCTTTATTCCTGTTGCCCACACATGTGAACCCAGGTAATCCTCATATCCTGTACTGCCTGACTCAGTATGTTCATTCATGTTCCATGTTATCAACTTAAACTCATGTTGTTCTGCTTTATCTAGTAGGTCCTGCTTCTGCTGCCTGAATGCACTCTTCTCCTTGCTATCACAACCCTGCTGTTGGGCATAGGCTTGTATTATGAATACCATCCTATTATTCTTACACCGAAGTCTGATTGCCATGACTCTGTCAATAATTCTGATGACACCACTCACTGCCTTCTGAAGCCTCTATCTCACTGCAATTGCCCCACTATTTTTAGTCTGCCCTCCTCTTGAGTAATAGACTCTGGATCCCAAGCCAGTTTGTTGTACTGTTCTTCCTCCTTTTTCCTGGATAGAGGGGGTGTTCAGCCTCCTTCTTACCATGATGCCATCTACTTCCAAGCTCCATCCTGTCATTAAAACTGTAAGGAGTACAGCAATCTTCAGTTCATGTTAGGCAGCTTGATTGGTTTTACTTCCAGTTGTTGCTCAATAGAAATATATCAGGTCATCTATGTTGAGCAAGTGGGTACCACCCATCCAATAGCTTATTGACTCAGGGCTATTGGTCTACATGGTGAGCACAAACTTGCCAATAGAGGCAGATAGACCCCATTCTACTGATAGCATGGATTACTGGTGTAGGTTGGAAAATGCCTAGTCCCCATTCCACTTATCACCGGCAAATATCTAATGCCTAATTTTTTGGCAAAATTAGTGAAAACAACCAAATCGCCTAAATCCATTTTTTTCATCATCAAGTGGCTATCCCTAACATGGCTCACAGTCAGTGATCTGTATTCTCCTACAAGAGGATACTGCACATCATAGTTGACACTCAAAGGGATTGGTCTATACAACTTTTCGCCTAATAGGCACCATCTAGAGTCTGTGCTGTTGCTCAGAACTCCATTTTGGGTGAGTCTTAGATGGAAAAACTCAGCATGTTGTGGGAGGCGAGAAGAACCACTCAGTGACATAAGAAGAACAGGTAAACTCCATACAGGCATTTTCCAGAGGTCATGATTAAACCCTGCATCTTTAGCATGGGAGGAAAAGACCTTAGCCATTATGCCAACTGTGTATTTTTACCAAATATGTATTTTGTCTATAAAATAGCCTTTCATAAGTAGCCTCCCATAGTTATCTTCTCCCATAATATTGCCCAGAAATAGTCTATCTACATATAATGTTTTATATAATGGCAGTTACATTTTCTGAGTCTGTGGACTAACATGGAGGGTCAGCCTGTCTTTTCCTTCTGTTGTGAGCCTCATAGCATTGGGTATCATCAAGTAGTAAAGTGTATTTGGAAAGAATGATCTCTTATTGTTTGTGAAAGATGCAAATGTTTAAAAAGTATATTGTCCTCACTGTCAAAAGTAAAAACAAATAAAATAAATAAACAAACAAAAAAAAACATGGACTGTGAGCAGCATACAACTAGCACCACATTCTTAACCAAGCGAGTCTAAACTTTCTTACACTAAGGCTTTAAAAACATATTTGCCAAAACCTCCTACTCAGCACTCAGTAAAAATCCAGCACCACATCACATTTAGGAACACCTACAAAAATGAGTAACCAGCAGTCACATCATCTCAAATCCATTATGTCAGACCACTCTATAAATAATACTGTTTTGGTGATCATCGACTCTACAGTTATTCACACATTTTCTCCACATAATTAAACAGACAAAGACAGAAGGATAGTGAGTTGTCTTTCTGGTACCAGGATATCTGATCACACAAGAGGCCTTATGTGTCTTTTGCCTAAGAAATATGACTATAGCATGACGGTGGTCCATATGGGAGTGAATAACTTGGGAGACAAATCTTTGAAGGATATGCAGGCATCTCACTTTCTATGAATGTCACAAATGCATACAATCTACTGGTTCTAAAGTGGGATCCTCCCTTTTCCAAGAACAATGCCAAAATACAATGAAAATACAACTGGCTTTAACAATTAGCTGAACAGTTTGTGCCATTCAGGGGGATACAATAAGTGTAAGTATGAGATGAGACATTATGCAGTCCAACGAACTTTGTAAAATATGGCTTGTACCTCTTTTTCCAAGGATTACACATACTAGTTAAAGCCCTTGCTGCCTAAATAGAGGCAAACTCCAGCTAGTGGATATCCCAATGTAACTAATATTTTAAATCTAAAACAGGGTCTGATTAAGGTGGCTATGCTCAGTGCCAAAAGTCTCAGAAAGAAAGTGCCCAACCATTAGGCATTCTTGCATTTGGAACACAACCATTTTTGTTTAAGTATGCAAATATTATTTAAATATATAGAAAACACTCCACCCATAACTGGATTTTGCTCCTACCATGCTTTTAGACCCAATGGCAACAGTACTAGCATTTCTATAGTTTGCTAAAGACCACTTCACCGCCTGACTGATTCAGAGTCCCGCAAACAGAACTCATTGAACTCCAAATCACAATAAAGAGAAAAAATGATCAGTTTACAGACAGTTAGAGGACTTCCTTTATATCCCCACAAAATTGTGTAAGGTTCCTAAAAGTGCTCGATGAACTCCACATTAATGAGATCTCCGTTGTTTTGGGAGACTTTAACTATGCCTCAATCAATTGGGATACCCATACATTCAAAATGTGACATGGCCAAAAGTTGTTAAATTTAAAAACAAACATTTTCTACACCAGGTTGTTAACAAACACAGCAGAAGATATTTTAGACCTGGCTGTTACAAATATATCCATTTCATGCGCTCTTTCCTTGGTGCTGTCTTTTCTGGTTGAGTTGTATCATTATCTATTGATCAAAGCCTTCAAAATTTCAAACCTCCTTAATTCCATCTATCAGAATTCAAAGATTTCAACTCTATTTATCACATCAAATTCTATAGCAAAGGTTCAAAATGAATTTATAACAACATCCACCCTAGCATTGCCACAACAGGTAGCTTCTATCAAAGATTTCTATACCCATTTAGATAAATGTATAGGACTTGCAGTCCTATCCAGACTTAAATATAATAGGAATTTTAAAAGAAAACTACCTCTTGTGGTCCAGAAACATCTATATAATAAAATAATAATACTCCTTAAGTATTCAGTGGATAAAAAAAACTAACAATGATAAATCAAAAATATTACTAAAGACCGGAAAAAATGACTACTAGGTCTACTAAAGTATTCCATAAACTAAGGTTAGCAATTGAAGGTGAAGACAATTGCAAATCCTTCTTCACATATATTATGAAACTCAGCTATAACACCCAAAATTGTTCTGAACTCATTTAAAACAGTTCAGCCTTTGCCCAACCAAAAGTCATTGAGAAAATGCAAGCAAATTCAGTGCAAATCACACACCCACTGGAAGCTCAAAGAAGGTAACCAAATTCATTAGACAGTGTCTGCCCTTGACAAAGTCAAAGTGCAATGGGTCTAGTCTGATGGTCTTTGTGATACCATAGCTTAGCAGGTACAATATGTTCTATGGCTTTGCAAATGATTGTTGTCAGGTTGATGAGCATATAGCGCATAGGGTCAATGGTTGGGCCACTGTTTGTGAATGCAATAACTACAGCTATGTGGTAAACTCAGAGGCAAAGCCTGAGACTCATGTTAGGTTAAACATTTTATGTAGTGACCTTGTCAGGGCTTGTGTATCACTGCTTACTAAGCATAGAGGTATATTATCAGGTTCCAAAGAGGAAGTATTTTTAGTCATGAAGAATACCTTCAGTACACGTACTTTAGTAATGATGGATTGGGAGGTGTGAGAGATTCAGGCATATGTGGACTTTGAATGACTGTGCATGAAACAAAAATCCCATGTTTTATGTTTTTCACTACCCTTTGGTTCAAGAATGGGGAGATAAAGGCCCAAAGTTGGGGACAATTTTTAAATATTCCTCTAATTGACTTAAAAAGTTAATAGAACTACAGTCTTTGCAGCGATGTGCATTTTTAAACAATGTCTGTCATTACTGACTGACTATAATACTCAGCAATTTACCAGACAATTATGAATTTTAAGACTAACATTGCAAAAATATCAAGCAAATCAGGAATAGTTAAGAGCTATGGTTACTCCACAGAATAATTTTTCTCCACTGTCAACCAAATTGTTTCCAGTATTCCATCTTACAAATGCAGAAGTCACTCCCCTCTTTAGGTCCAACACTTGGTTTTCACCTGTTACCTCTACGCTTTTGGTTACTAGCTAAGGTACTTGCCTTCCCATAGAGCCTTTTTAGGCAATGTCTCAAGAATAAAATTCACAATGTGAAAATATCACTCGTAAATAAATTAAAGCTTATGCTGCTAAACACTCTGAGGTTAAAGCAGAAACTGCACTCTCTGGAAACACTCCTTTCCCTGGAGAATGTTGAATTCTGTGCAGTCACAGAAACTTTCAGCCCACAAAATGATAATTTGAGAACCACAGGAGGAGGTGTATCTATCTTTATCAAAGATAAATGCACCTCCAGAATGGTTCAGCAGAAAAACTCCATGGAGTTACTCCAAGTTCAACTTACTGTGGGTAAGAACCCCCCTTCAAGTCATCATTAGCTATAGGCTTCCTTCAATGAACCAAGATACCCACGCTGCTAATTTGGACCCACTCGAGTCAATTAAATCAGAACCAAAGCCAAACACTCTAGTCATGGGCGATTTTAACTATCCTTCCATTGACTGAGAAACTTACAGGAGTATCAACTTGCTCGCTCAAAGGTTCTTGGACTTTGTTAAAACAAATGTCCTTGAACAAATAGTATGCAACCCCACAAGGGGCTCAAATATTCTCAACCTAGTTCTCAACAACATGGTTGACCACTGTACCACCACAAGTATAGGACCCTCACTGGTTAAATCTGATCACAAAACAGTCACATTTGAAGTAGCTATAACACCTGAAACCCTCTTAGGTGAAATCAAGCTAAAAAAATGTCATAAAAGGTAATTAAAGGGATGGCATAAATAACTTTCAAGCTCCTCTTCCCACAGATGGAATTGACAACTATACTAAGAAATACACAAATGCCTTGTACAAACACTTATACAAATGTATTGAGAAAGCTGTACCTGATAGGATTAAAACAAGATCCTCAAGAAAAAACAAGCCTCCCTGGTGGACATCCAGCATTAAGTTATACAACAAGAGGAAGAGGTTGCTGTCCAAGACTAAAAAAGAGAGGTCTTAGCACTGGAAAAACACCCTCCTCTGCTTGAACAAACAAATAAGACAACTTGTATAATGCTCTAAGGGCAACTTAAAAAAAAAGATAGCAACCATAGATAGCTACGGATAACCATAAGACATTCTTCAGCTACATCTGTAAGACCCAGACATGTGCTGAACTAACTGTGGATGGCATCACACACAATGATTATGCAAAAATAGCTAACCTATTAGTTGACAGGGTTGGTGAAAATTTCACCCCCCTGTCCCCTCCTAACATTCCACAAAGCATTACCCTCTACATCTCCCCATCTTCCATCTCCAAAGAGCAAGTCATTAATGTTCTCTCGAATGCCAAAACAAAGCCTCTATGGGAACAGATGACATCCCACATTGCATATTAAATGGTCTAAAACATGAGTTAGTAACTCCATTAGGTACTCTCTTCAGCTACAGTCTGAGTACTGGTTTTGTCCCTGCAGAATAGAAAACAACAACTGTCATCCCCCTTCATAAAGGAGGCACAATAACAGACCCTGGGAACTACAGACCCATAAGCTTAACCAGCCTTATCTGTAAGCCTATGAAATGAATCATCATGGACCTTATAAATAAGGCTAGAGGTGATCTCCAAACCCTTGAACCAACACAATTTGGTTTTGTCAAAGGCAGGTTATGCCTGTTAAACTGGCAGGACTTCTTTGCAAACACCACCAGAGGCATAGATGAAGGCAAATCTGTACATACATCCTACCTTGACTTAGCCAAGGCCTTTGACACAATACCACATTCAGGCATCATTGATAAACTCTCCAAGTTAAATATCAGCCCTTATGTTATCAGGTGAGTTGTTAACTGGTTCACTGACAGATCACATTCAGTCAAAGCTGGGGACTTTTCCCCTGCCAGCAGTGGAGTTCCATATGGATCAATATTGGGCCCCCTTTTGTTTGGAATAAACCTGTCAGGCATTCATGCCAAAACAGAGGGGCTATGGCTGTCTAAGTTTGCCGATGACTTCAAATTAGGTGCAATCATTGAATCCCCAAATCATGTCAATATACTTCAAGAGGGACTTACACAAGCCACTGACTGGTGCCAAAGCAATGGACTCAAACTCGGTGCTAAAAAATGCATTATCATCCCCTTCCAAAAAAATTATATCCCTGCAGAATATCATATAAATAACAATACCTCAAGTAACGACTCAGTAGTGAGAGACTTGGGAACTCAAGTTGTTTGTAGCTTGAGCTTTGACCACCATGTGGCTACTGTGATAAGGAAGGCATTCTATGTTGCACACCTCATTAGCAAAGGCACTGCCTCAAGAGCAAAAGAGTTCATAACTTCCCTCGTCATCAGGCCAATAATTGAGTACAATACTCCCTTTGGTATATATCTTACCAGGCACCCTCAGCAACTTGAAAGACCTCAGATTTCTAACCAAGAAAATTCAGTGTCTCCAGCACATGTCATACATTGACAGACTGAAGTCACTGTACTCAGTAGTCTAACAGACTACTTAGAGGAGACTTGTGCCTTGCCTACAAAGTAATCTTGGATCCAAAATTAATGGAAATGCTGCACATCCACAAGTCAAATTGGACAAGTGTCACCTGCTCCAGGGACCTTAACCTGACCTGTTACATAAATAGGACCTGCTGAAGAGACCGATATGTCTTTTAGAGGTTGCGGCTCCTCTGGAATAGGCTACAAATTCATATCAAACAGAGCCCCTCTATGACCCTGTTTAAGTGTAGCCTGGAACTAATTCTTGCTGGGGATTTCACCTATGACTCCACTAGATATGGGCAGTCATTGCTAAGATCTCAAATTTAGGTAAGATCCTTTATATTGGGTTTCTCTAGTATTATATTTGGTACACATGGCTAGGCTTATAAAGTCTGTTTTTGACTTGTTTGTATGCACATGCATTGTATTAATGTTTGGTTTGTTATGCATATCCAATGAATTAATGTTTGTCAGTGTTATGTTTCCTTTATCTGCTTATACTAAGCCATTATCTATTGTACTCTGGGACTGTAAATTGTTAGATTTAATCAGGTTTCTGTAATGATAAACAACCATTAACAAAAATAAAATAAAATAAAATACATCTGTACAGTGTATATTCTCCAAATCCCACAATTACTGTTTAACTTTTTGAAGATTTTTTTTTCTTTTTCACTTTTGTCTTCCTAGTTTTTCATTATTTTCAGAGGAAAATGATCACCTTGCATGTCCAATGAAAACTTCAATTGTATTCATCACAACAGGTTTTATGCACATGTAGGGAAAATAAATGGATGAGCTTAGTTTATGCCTGCCTCACCTTCTGTTTGTTATCCATTAAATTACTCTTAAGGTTAGAAGTAGCAAAATAAACATTTTAACATAAAATAGCAATTTGTGGTGCTTTTTTATTGCTACCCAGTTGTGGTTTCTTCAAATACAATTCAAAATGCTAACAGTAGTATATGTTGTGTGTATTATTTCCTTAGCATTTTACATTTCATTCGTCTCAGGAGACATTAAACTGGAGTAAATATTTTGCCTTTCTATACTCTTGCTTAGAATTGTGACCAAATAATTATTCTTAGCAATTAATTTTAATATCAGCAGTACTGTACTCTGTTGAGCTTTAGATAACTAATACTGTCATAATATAAAGAACCTGCCTTTACTCATTTGAGCTTTGCTTGTGTTTTGTGTCAGGAATATACCAGTGATGAGGATAATGCATGCTGGATCCATCAGCTTGTACAAGTACTTATTTTCAAAACATATTAGTCATGAAATCAATTACATTATTGTCTTTTAGCTGGGTAACACTGAGGTAATAACTCTAGGACTATCTGTCTCAATTAAAAGCGATACTCAACTATAACTAATTGGCTCAAACAAAAATATAATTAAGTTCTAAATGATTTTAGTACCCAGTTGAAGCAAAGTATACAATAACAAAGAAAATAATATATTCTATAGGTCTGTTTCCCAGAGTAACATAAAGGGAGGTCAGAATCCCCACCCCAGTTCATTCAATCACTTTTTCTTTACCATGTTTCTTTAGCTTTTCTGACAAAACAAGCTAAGCATTATATCACATATATTAATTATGCATTATAAAGGATAACGTTATTTTAGCAAGCTTCTTTTTGATTTGTATTTATAAGGTTATAAAGCTAAATCAAAATCATTATAGAGTATAGTTCAATATTTATATATATATATATATATATATATATATATATATATATATATATATATATATATATATATACATGTATATATATATATATATATATATATATATATATATATACATATGTATATATATATATATATACACACACACACACACACACACACACACACACACACACACAGTTTCTTTCCTTTACTCCCTCTTTTTCTTTTGCCCTTGTTCTCTTTCATTTTCTTCCTTGAACCTACCACATTTAGTTTCTAATGTTTATATACACTTGCATACATGAAGGGCTGCTGTCTTGAACAATAAGGTTTAGAATATCTCTATGCAAAGAGTGCATTCATGTTATTTTCAAGTCTAAGTACCATTATTTAAACCCACTTATGGTTACTTAATTGTCATGGATAAATTGTACTTTTAGATAATTGCAATTGTGATTAATTGCATAAAGGATGCCAGTGCTGTTTCCTAACATTATTAATTACAAATAATTGCATCCTAGATTACACGTATATGACAAGTAATCACTTATTACTTGCCTTTGGTGACTGGAATTCAGAAATTAAAGCTCAGTCCTTTTAACTTAGACAAAGGTTGCACTTAAGGAAAGTGTTTGCAGCTGTTACTGATATTTACATTTATTGAAGCTTGTGTGTGTGCGTGTGTGTGTGTGTGTGTGTGTGTGTGTGTGTGTGTGTGTGTGTATGTGTATCCTGCCATTCTAAAACAAAGATAAAGCTTACTTTTTCACACTTAGATTCATAAAAGTATAGCCTTCTTTTTAAAAGAATGTACTGGGGTAATTGTAAAGTATTTGCTGTTTACCATTACCTGCTAATTTACATATAAACTACATATAAATTTGAAAAAAAAACTTTAGGGTTATCTCTAATTCAAGAACATTTTGTAATTCATTATACTGCACAAATTTTTGCTAAAACATAATGGTGAAAACTGACATTATAACAGTGCAGGTCTTCTACTGACATTGCTTTCTGTAAAGTCTGCTTTATTAGTTATTTTTACACATTACTATCAATGTTATCTTTAAATTCTATAATCATAAATAGCTTTTAGAAAATATTCATCAGACGCTTAAAACATGATTTTGGTCAATGGAACCCTTGTCTCCTTTCATGAAAAATTTCCATAATCTAATTGCAACTACAGTTACAAGTATGGCTAAAATATTCTATGCAAATCATGAGGCAATTAAAATAAGCCAGCAGATTAAATCATAAAAGTAGAAGACAGAAAGGTAATATAATCAAGGATAATAGAACTTAAACAAGTTTGTCAATAAGGATAAACAGTTTACTAAAATGACAGGAGATGGCTGTATGTAGATTGGATTCAAAGAAATGTTCTGCATGCCTCTGCAGGGTTTGAGCCCCTAGTGGCAATACACCGCCATGTGAAGAACACATAATATGTAAAAGGTGACAATCTGCACAGCTGAGCAGTTTAGCTGTGCTCCAATGCCATACTCAGATTAGAGATACAAAAATCACAAACCAACCAAAGTGGATCAAAACAAGTGGTATGTTATAAAATGGATTACCTGGCTGTGGTCAGCTAGCATGATCTTATGATACCAGAAAGCATAGTGAAGCATGCTGAAACAAGCACCACATGCTACTATCCTGAAACACCTGCTGCCAGGTGTCCAGTTCCAAGGATACTTATCGTTCCATGATATGAGAGGAAAGGGCTATATAGGACTGTACAAAATGGGGGGGGGGGTATTGAGCATCATAGTTGCGCAAACGGAAAGTAAGCATAAATTAAAAGCAGATAGGAGAAGGCAAGACACTTTTTTGTGTATCCTTATATATAATAGGTATGCATGTACATGTGTGTGTTTTATGTACCGATAGATAGATAGAATATTATAGGGAGAAGAACAGAAATGGAATGATGGAAATTATACTAGGTTATTGAGAAAGGTAAAGTTGGAAAGGAAAGTCTATGGGGCATGCAAGTAAAAACAAAATACTACAGACAGGGGTGAAAGTCAACATACTAAAACTGGAGATGGGCTTTGCAAAGAAAAACAGAGGAGGCAAGTGATGGTAGAGTGGAGTGGACAAGGTACAAGGTGGTTGGTTTTGCCACCAAAGGGAGAGGATACTTCTAGATGGGAGAAGTTTGAGTATGGGAAGCATGCAGGCAACCAGAAGATCCAGGGAAGATGGTGCAGATAAGTCAGGGTGTCTGTTGAGCAAGACCATAAGGTAGCCTGAAGATAGGGACATTCTCATTTAGCACATCTGCTGTGCAACCCAGGAGGTGGATCATGGCAGCCAACTGGGTGGCCATTACACTGTCAGCCACCTATCTGACTGCAGGACTGGATACAAGAAATTGATCTATGCAACCTGCCAAGGCTTGGCCAGAACCCCTTCTCCAGTCAGGTATTAACAGGCTTCTTACCTTACATAGCAACAACAGCACGGGTAACTAAATACTAGACATATGGAAATGATTATGAAACCATTTAAAATGAGGTATGATTATGATTACAAAAGTAAGGGCATAGGTCTCAACTTTTACTTTCAGAATTTTGAACAAAACTAAAAAAAATAATACTTGGGCACAAACTAGAGACATGTTTGAAATACTGATAATATTAGCATAGAACTTCTCACACAAAAACTAATTTTAGCAAAGACACAGCAATGTTTTGAGACAAAACTAAAGATGTCCTTAAAACATAGGTATAGTTGAGAGGTATTGAAGGATTAACTGTGTCTAACATGCCTCCTGTCTTCTTGACCTGTGGGAAAGAGACACAATGAGAATTGCAAAATTGCTTTAGATGTCCAGTAAATGGCACGATTAGTATAGAGCAACTTAATAATTACCACATTAACCATAATGTGTCACAAGTCTCAGTTATATCCCATCATAGCCAGCATGATTGGATTCCTGTTCTACCTGGGATGAAAGAAAAAATGAACAGAACAGCTATCTCACACAATTGTACATGAGATACCTACTTTACTGCTAAGCTACACTCCCACCTAGGAAAGCATGGTAGCAGATACCTGGAAATCTGCCTGCGTCTTTACAGCTAAGTTACAAGCCCACATATATGTGCATGACAATAGATTCATGGAAATATACCCACTGCTTCACAACTAAGTTATAGTCGCACAAATATGTGCATGATAGCAGAGATATGGAAATCTGCTCACAATTGTTCAACTAAACTACAGATACACGTGTATGTCCATGATAGAAGACCCATACAAATCTGCACACAACTTCAAAACTAAGGTACACCACAAAAGCCCATGCAAGATAGCAGAAGCTTCACATTGTACCCACAGAGTCCCGGGTTTTAGCTGAGTATAGAGGTAATCTCTAAAAAGGGGTGCTATGCAGATATGCAAATGTGAAAATGTAGTCAGCGGATGTTATTCACGCAGACTGCAGAAATGCACAGGCATGCTGATAAGCATGCATTCTTAAAGCAAAAGAATAGAGTACTTGAGGATAAGCATTAAGGGGAGACCTATTATGTGGATAAGGCTCCTTAGATGTAGGCATATTACTGAGATTCATAGAGATAAAAATAAAGGCACCTCATTTGCATACAAAATGCATAAAGTACCCTGAACTTATGTGAATATGTTTAACTACACCATGAGCAGAGTTATGCAGTAAATTGTTTAGAAAAACATGGACTTTGCAAAATAAGAAAAATACTAGAAATGTAGAAAATTATTATGAAACCATTTAAAATGAGATATGATTATTGATTTCAGTTCAATAAATGTTTGGTTTTATTCATATGATGGGGATATTAAAATGGCTTTAGTGAATAAGCTGTCATTTGTAAAAAGGAAATCATTGCAACAGCAGCAGTGGAAATGATTAGTGGTCACTGAGAAAAATGTATTTTGGTGTAATTTAGTGATTGTGCATACGTGGTAAAAACACATTCTAAACTGAAGCACTGAAGTGGCAATGATGTTTTGTGTCTTTAATGGGAGATTCGTGAGTGTCACTGACAGTATTATAATTCCAAGAATGAGGTAAGGGATAATGAAAGGATGGATGTGTTAAACTGTTTTTTTTTACTATTGTGAATGTATTCATTAAAGTGCAATCAGTACTTCAAGACAAATTTACTTGGCTGTACTCTGTATGTATATATCATCATGGGAGTTGTGTCACATAACTTTTTTTTCTAAGGATGGCAGGTGTTGTATGACTGATGATTATGTAGAAGTTTTATAAGACTGAGAAGTGATGGTACATAAAAAGGGATCAAGGCAGAGAAAGGACAACATAAATCATTTTTAAGGGTCATCAAGCATCTACATGTATTGCAAAGACGATATAATAAGCACAGCTATGCTTTTTACAATGGATGTGTGTGCAGCACGAACATTTGAAGGTGAATCCCAAACTGGCAAAAGAACACTTTGTTAGAATACACCACTTTATACAATTTCTCATTTACATCTCATTATAATTAAGTTGCTTACACTTATTCACAGCTGTCATGTGTTAATGGATAAGGCCTCTATGAATCGCCTAGCTATTCTCTTTCGTGGAAAGTGCGGATACCTGTAATGAGTTCATGCAACAATTATGAATACCACCCATAGTTTCACAAGTGAACAGTTATGCAGTCATCTATAATATACAACAGTGGCAAGACAGGTTGATAATCAACTGACAGAAAAGAAGCACTACCCTGCAGTAACTCACCTAGTTCATCCTGGTATAAATAAAGAAACATAACTTTTTAAAATGTTTCATATAGACTATAAAAACACTTTGTTTCATTCCAGGACTGTCTTTCTTAAGATAGTTAATTCATCAGGGGTCCTTGCTCTTCTTCTCTATTGTCCTGAAGTTATTCCAGAGTTTGCATTTTTGTTCCTTACTATTCAATGAAACAATGGCATTGTTATGGGATTTATTTCATTTATCAGCTCTTAGATGGCACAATTCTTAAAACGTTTTGGCACCTGACTTGTGAATTTTCCCTTCCACAGGGTAGTTGGTTTTCTCATTTACAGCTATTTTCAGTAGTCCATTTTAAAATAGATGCCCCCCTCATGTGTATCAGTTTATTACATATAATATATCACATGCAGCAATTTTTACTTAAGAGATTTCCTTTCTGTATTTTCAGCTTTGTGAATTATATCATAATCCCACCAAGAGTTTGCTGGAATTACCCTTAAGAGAAAAAAGGGACTGCACCATCCGAGAAATACCTGACAGTCATATTGGCCAATCCTTTTTAAGTTACTTCATTACCTAAATTACAATTATATGCATGGAAACCATTGCACATGTTCTTTCTGGCCCTTGAGCTTATGTCTGAAATGTATTCCTCTAGAGACTCAAGTTGTTGTAGATGCCAGGATTCTATAACCCCAGCTTCATGGCTACACATCATGGTTAAATTTCATAGTATTCAGTCATTTCAGGAGGCATTTTGGACTCACACTCAGCTGCTTACTAAGTCAAGTATACTTTATAAGACTAATTTAATTTGAAATGGTTATGATCCTGGGCTGAATAAGTCTCGCTTAATATATATCATGTTAGTGGCAGTGAAGAAGGTTAACAATTATCATTGCATGTAGTCAACCAATCCATAGTTTCAAGAATACTTTAACATATTGCTGCAAATTTATCATGCATAATACTTGATTGCTAAGTGCAAAAACAAAGCATCATATTTCCTGAATAACTGATCTCCTGCAGTCAAGTTCCTATCTCCACTTTAAACATGCAGACGTCATTTGATGTTTGTTGTAATCATTTGCCAGGACAGGGATTTTGAAATCTCCATCTTTGTAAGTTTTTTGTAACCTCTGTGCCCTGACAGATATTTTACAATGTTTTAATTTCTCTGTCATAATATTCATATTTATTTTTACAAGCCCTGGTACAACCTATTCATTAACATAACCGATATTTACTTATTTGAAACTATATATTCCCTGGAGACTGCTTACTGCTAAACTTTTTTATTCTTTTGTTCTAATGTTTGTAGTTAAGAGAATGTTATTAGTTGAATAATCATGATGTTGTTTACTTAAAAGTTCTTTGTACATAATGTTTCAATAGTTCTTGATAACCTGTATTATAAAAATGAATGCAATTCAAGTAGTACATTATAAATATTTTTGAAAATAAACACATTCAAAATATGAAAAATAGGCTTTGTTTGGAAGATAGCACTAAATAATAGGAAAACAAGCTAAAACTACATTTTGAAAAACAGTTATAATGGCCCATACTTACTATATAATCTGAGCCTTTCCTTCTTAATGTTTATTTCCCAATGTCAGTGACTTTCGGGTTGGTAGCACCACAGGCCATTATTCTGCTACCTGCAGTGTGCGTTGGTAACAAAGATGACAGAATCTACACTGAGCAGGTCAACTATACCATACCATGCATCCCCTTACACACAGTAGACTCTGATATGGTTTCAGTAAATATGCCCACCCCCACCACCACCACCACCAGCTGGCTATCTAGGGGGTAGAACATAACATTTTGATTTCCCTAACATACTACGCAGGTGATGTCTGAGGGGCAGAAGCATCAGCAGCTACTGGCATAAATGTCCTGTAAAATAAAATGGTGACTCTGGAAGCATGCTGAAGTTACAAGTTCTAATTCTTGAGCCAAGTATTCTCGTGCATAAATGTGCTTGGTATATCCTTTGGAAAACAGAAAAATATGCAATGACTGTGGAAAGAAAAAAAATAGAAAGTATGAGAAAAATGTGTAAGTTTTGGAAAACATTCAGATTATCTTTTGGAAAGAAGATTTATTTGATTAATTCTATTCTTTTGGCAAGAATGTAATATCTAGCAATTGTCTTCTTTATTCCAGTTTCATTGGAGAAGGAGGTTTGTATTAGTTTATTTTCATTTATTTGCGGATCTAGATTAAATCTGGTAAAAAGAGGAGTACTGTATGTTAAAAGAGAAGGAGGATTAGGTTTTATTAATCCAATTATTTATGCAGCATCTTTGCATTTATATGGTTTGCAATATCTAAAAGATAATGATAATTTATTATTAACACAAATCTTGAAGTTTATTAAAGAAGAAGAATGGACATTTATTTTAAATTATAAAAGAAAGAGGTTTTAGTCTAATTATGAAATGAATAATTATCAAGAGAAAATTTTATTGTGGAAAATCAAAATTGACAAAATGGAGAAAGGTAGGAAAATGATATTATAATATAATGATCAAATATTTTTTGTATATCCATTTAATGAGCTGTCAAAAGAAAAAAAAATGCAGCAATTCAAGCAAGTATGGAAAGATGTAAGGGGATGGTGGAATGTCAAGATTATTTATGGAGATATACTATACAAAAGCTTCCAGTAAAAGCAAATATACCATATGAAATGAAGAAAGATAGAATATGTATATGTTGTAAAGAATTAGAAACTGGAGAACATGTGTTTTTATGTTGATGAATAATTAGAACATTATGGAAGAAGATTTTTGATATGAGGTATTTAGTTGAAATTTTAAGTGTGAATGATATAACTATGGATAGAATTGAGTATGTATATTCTAAAAGAAAAAAAGTAGAAATAATGTAACGAGCTGATAAAAATTGTTTTATATTATACGGCTTAAGGAAATTTTGTTCAATAAAAAATGGGATTATGTAACAATGTTAAAAAAAATAAGGTTTTGGTTGTGGAAAGCAGAATGGGGGTCACATAATTGGAATTATTTCCTCATATTATTGAGGTAAATGAAAATGTTCCCCAGGATTCATGAAAATCCATGTAGGCTTAGTGTAGAGTCTACATGGAATGTACCTGTGTACTTGCCCATGGTTCCTCCTCAGCAGCACACCATGTGTATTGATCCTGGCATGCTGCTGAGGGAGATCACAGTAACACGGACACTGAATCCATGCAAGCAGCAGTGTAGAGGCTGTTCCATACTTGTGGTCTGTCCAGGAAAATCTTGGACAGATGGTAAGCACAGGATGATAATCGTAATGTACTCTGTTATTGTATAAATAGTTATTTATTTATTTCTTAATCTGCCTGTTTGCGCAGCACGGCGCAGTGCTTAGCGATACTGAGTTATACTTATAAATACATACCATATATCTAAAAATAGAAACTGGATGTAATCAATTGTATAATCATTTTTTTTTATTATTTTTTTTATTGTGCCTGTGTGCACAGTGTAGCATGGTGCTTGGTGATTCTGAACTGCGCTTATACATATATGGCAGACACCTGCTATATATCTAAAAATAGAAACCAGATGTTATCAATTGTACAATATATATATATATATATATATATATATATATATATATATTTTTTTTTTTTTTTTTAATGTGTGTTTGCACAGCATGGTGCTTAGCAAGGCTAATAGGCACCTTAGCAGTATGTGTGAGGATATACTGTTCTTCTGTACTATCCAAGTGGCTAGATAGGTTAGGTCATGACTTACCATGTAGTAGGTCCCGGGTTTGATTCCTGGCCAGTCATGCCTTTTACATTTATTGCTGTAAAAATGTGTAACATGACTGAGATGGTAGTATAGTTCAAAATAAAAAATTGTTACATTTAGAAAAGCTGCATGATGCTAAGCACTGCTTAAACATGGTCAATGGGCTGCAATGTTTTTGCATTGGTAAGCTTCGCTGAAACATGGGTTGTGGGAGTTTGCATGATGCTCAGCTCCACTTAACTAGTTTGTGTGATGCTAAGCAATGCGGCACTTTTTTTAAAGTCACTGCATGATATATAAGTGTGGGAATACAGTCTATATTAAGGCCAATAGGCAGGAATTTCACACCATTCATTTGAGTCGCTTGGCTGTCAATATTCCTGGCAGTGTTGGAGAGGGAGTGCACTTTTGGGTGTACAGGTGAGGTGTGCAGGAGTCCAGAATGTTTATTGGACTCCTGGTGAAACACTATGAACACTGGCTGCTGCAGAGTGATTACCAGGGCTCAGACTGTAAGTCTGAGGGCTGGGATAATTTGGCTAGGGATCTTATCAGTGCTACTGGTATCCTCCACACTGGTGAGCAGTGTTGTCACCACTATGATGACCTGAAGCAAAAGGAGAGGGGAACCTTGGATGCCTGGGTCCAAGAGGCTAGGGCTGGGCATACCCCACAGATATTTAAGAATATTTCCCAGTACTTTAGAAATATACAAGCTGAATCTGTGCCAAACTGGTATGCATAATGGTTTACTTCTCTTTCAACAGCTGCAAATGAGGGGCCTCACAATGTCCATTCCCAGGCTGGGTGCCTGGCCAGGATGAGTCATGTGTGCAGTAAGTAGGGAAACATCAAAGTATTAACCTAATGCACAACATACTGTTAATATAAATTATTTACAGAGTCTGCAGTCATAACAGTCAGGTATGACATACCTGGGAAATGTAATCTATTTAGTAATGTGTCACTGCCTATCTGAAATGGCAAAGCAAGTTAAATCAAGTAAACATGCATTACTGTATAGTATAGCTTCCAAACATCAGTTGTTGTGGTCTACCCAGATTAATAGTCACTGTTCTGCTCTGCTCATTGTGTGAAATATGCTGTAGGTTGCACTCACGTAATGATGAGGGTATAGGGGTTATTTCTTAGAAGTCTGACACAGCTATCCATGCTGTATATGCCAGACCTGAAGCAACAGTAATCAGTTGATTTTAAATGGTGATTGTGCTGTCATCTGTACTGTTTTCAAAGAAATGTTTGCTATTCTCCTAGTCACTGCATGTGTGTTGTAATCTGAGTCAGTCAACTGTAAAAAGGAAAATGAATAACAAGTGCAGAAAAAATGTCTGATAAATGTAGTGTAATACCCAGAGTAAGGTTCAAGCCTAAGTTATGGCCATTTTTTGTCAAATAATGCTGTCTATTCCTCCTACTCCAGGAGCAAGATATATGGGTAAGTTAGCTGAAGTTCTGGCCAGATATCCATGTGTATAAATGCCACATTTTAAGGTACATTATCAATAAAGTTTAAAGCAGGATTGTGCTTTGATAACTAATATGTTCAAATAAGTGTGCAGTATGGCTGTATTCACTGCATGTGGGTTCTAATCTGACACCAGTCAACTGTAAAAAGGAAATGAATAAAGGCTGCAGAAAAACTGTCTGATAAATGTAGTGCAATATCCACAGTAAGGTTCAATCCTGTGTTATGTCCATTATTAGTCAAATAATGCTGTATATTCCTCCCAGTCCAGGAACAGGGTATAAGGCTAAGGTAGATCATATTCTGGGCAGATATCCATGTGTCTAAATGCCAGGTTTTAAGGAACAATATCAATAAAGTGTAAAGCAAGATTGCACCTTGATAAATAATCCTTTCCATTAAGTTAGAAGTAGTCCTGTATGCACTGCATGTCTTTTCTAATATGAGAGCAGTCAAGTGTTAAATTAAGTGCTAATTTTCCCTGGAGTCACAGCTTGTGAGTTCTAATCCCATGGTAGCCGACTAAAAAATCAGTGGATGTATAGTCTACTTAATGTACACAAACATACGTTTCAACTCTCATGATTTTTTGGAATGTGATGACTAATTCCCCATATGTCTGGTCCTTGAATAGCAGATAAACAACATTACTTGGGATGCAATTTTTAGGCAAATCCATTTACAGAACACCTTGGTAGTAATGTATGAGTACAGTATGTAAAACAGTTCCCTGTAGTTGAGTACCCACATTTGTTAGTGCTTGGCCCATGCTGTCCCATGCTAGGAGGTTGAGTGGTATATACTTGCAATATCTATACAAGAATTGGAGTCACTGTACTCACAACTGACACTGCACATCTATAGAAGTATATATTATTAGTCTGTGTAGTAATATCACCTGCAAGGTCACTAATGGTATGTTTTTTTCAATTTCCCCACCTTTTATCTTCTTTAATTTATTAATGTTATTTATAATTATGATTTGATATTAATATATTATTTTAAACTAAGTGTTATGTTGACCTTATGGGTTATTTCATACTGATTTGCTGTTAACATAGTAACTGTTATGTTACTTATTGTTGTGTTCCTCATAATATACCTTAATATGTATTTTGATTAATCAGTATTATCTTCCATTATGTCAATACCAACATTTGTTTATTACTTATCCTATCGTATGTTTATATTTAATTTACTACAGCATGATAAGGTAGGCTGGTTCGAGGTGATACAAGTATCTTAGCTCCCCCAGCCGTGGCACCGGGACTTAGCACATCTCAGCCACGGCCTGATGGTACCCCTGCACTACCTGCGGCATCAGGTAGCTCCACTCAACAGGCTGGGGATGCCCCCCCCCTCTAGGAGAGGAGGGGATGATTTTGTCGCCTGTCAAGAAATGCCAGGTATGGTGTACAGGGTGCTCCACCAAACTGTCAGTGCACACCTGTGTCAGATGGAGAGCATGCTCACCATCCTTGTGGGGCAGCCTGGCCCTAGATGCCAGCCTCCACCATTGGCACCACACAGCCAGCGAAAAAGCAGTGCAGACAGTCCCATGGGTGAGAACTTGATCTGCACTGCTACCGTGTGGATGTTCATGGGACTAGGATTCCGCAACAACCTCCCCATGCAAGGATCCGATAGGTTCACCCCCTCATGTGTCACACACCAACCCTGTCTGCTGTCTTATCTGTCTGCAAAAGCTTCCTCACCTTCCCAACTTACATCCTGCACACATACCTATGTCCCTTCCCCAACATTCCATTCTCACCTTAAAAAAAAATAGGCACCTGTACCAAAACTATATATATATATATATATATATATATATATATATATATATATATATATATATATATATATATATATATATTGTCCCATACATAGCTCTCCATTTTGCATACATGTCCACTGGGCACACTTAATTTGGTCCAATTTGCTTGAGAATGCAGTTATGTTGTCATCAGCCCTTTCTGGGGGAGACAGTCCAAATTGAGCTAAAAAATCTGTGAAAGTGCACAGTTGTTGCTGTTGAAAAAAATGGATATCTATGGTTCTTTCCTACACTCATCCTGCACATTCCTACCTTCCTGTCATTATGTTTCCCCCCCTGCTTGCACCTCTTTTAAGCACTGTCCTAGCTCCCCATTTTTCTTTTCTTTAAAGGTTTTTTACATGATGAGGCATTGCCCACTGCATCACAATGCTAAATAGCACTATATTGAAATATGCTTTTGGAACAATATTAATCACATTGAAAAAGTACACCTGCGCCCTATTTTGGACCCACAACCATCACATCTGCAGAACAGTGGATCAACCTGCCAAGCCACACAGCTGCTAATGAACAGAGGTATTTTAAGCAAAACATACTAATGCTGAAGTTCCACTCATTAAGTGTGTATAAATGATGCCGTACATGACGCCGCACCATGCAAATCAGTAAGAGATTACTAGAAAAATAGTACATTAATTGGCACTCTAGTATACAAATACATCACTATGAAGTCCACAAATAAGCTTAGATGTAAGTGAGGTATCTGATAGCAGGTAACCCTGCAAATATGTCTACAACATGTCAGAACACACTTGATACAACATCAGTGGAAAATAGGGGGGGGTCCCCTTTACATGGCCGACATTCCAAAATGTCGAAGACCATATAGCCGAGACCATATGATCGACATTTGAAATGCCAACCATACAGAACCGGCATTTCTGCACAGTGTGGAATGGAAAGATTTCCCTCTTCCGCACTGTAGTGTGATCTCAGAGTTGGAATATTTAAGTTACGGGGGGGTGGAGCCCCCCATGGGAGGTGCAGGGGGGCTTGTAAGTGTCTGTTGTTTTTTTCTTTGTCTTTTACATGTTCGACATTTCAAATGGCCATCATTATTATAAAGTGTGATGTGTATGTCTATCTCATCACCTATTTATGCACCCAGAGCAGTACAATTGGGATGTCTTCATCTTTAAAATAGATGGCAAAGGCTTACAGGTAGGACCACTCTCACCTACTCCTAGTCCTCCTAGTACTACACTGTAAAGTGCAGACACTGTCATGTAATGCAGTAGCCTGAATTCCCAGAGGATGTTGAAGTGTATATTGAAATTGTGGCCCAGTAATATCACACTGCAGACCACAATGTTTTGCTGGTGATATCACAGTCAACCACAGAAGCACAAGTAACATATATATATATATATATATATATATATATATATATATATATATATATATATATATATATATATATATAGAGGTTGAGCTAGACCCAAGGGTCGCCAGCACACACTCAGCAGAGGACTACCATAACATAACATGTGACTTGGTAGTTGTCCAGCTGTGTGACATCATGGTTAATGTACATTTACCTGTTTTCCAGGACACACCAAGCATTTTGCCTTGCATTGTCTTACTGATACTGTTGGCTGACAGACTTACCTGACACACATACCTTACTTCCCAATGGGGTGGGTACTCTCACTCTGGCTCTGCCTATACAACAAGGCTGCCACAGGTCCCTCATATACTCTTAAAGTTTGGTGTCCTGCAAAGTGCTCATGATTTCTGCCTATGTCTATTGCCTGCAGCGTCACCTTCAGCTTTGGCCTATAGCACACACATTTGTATGTAAATAGTAGCTGCTACAAACATTCTCTCTGCCATAATGTAGTATCTGTCCCCCACTATTTTCCAACCAACATATGAGAAAGGGGTTGTAATCTACATTAAGGCCTTTTATCTTGTTCAGTGGTTGCATGGGATTGACTGATTATACTGCAATCAGCTGTGTTGGTTGCAATTAGCATTTCAGAAGCACAGATTGGGTCAGAGGCAATCACTTGCTAATAGAGAACCA
Organism: Protopterus annectens; assembly: GCF_019279795.1. NCBI lineage: Eukaryota > Metazoa > Chordata > Ceratodontiformes > Protopteridae > Protopterus > Protopterus annectens. The sequence continues at coordinate 1,956,602,385 of NC_056733.1, forward strand.
TGTTAAAAAGTCAGACAGCTAGCCAGGGGAATCATTGTGTATGAGAACTAGTTTGTATGGTCATCTCATTGGCATAACATTTTTATATGTGTACCATTCAGCAGAGGAGTATCGTACTCCGTCAGGTATGTAACCATTTTGTTTGCAGCATGATGCAAATGTGTCCATATACATATGGGGGATGGGATTACAGCAGTAAGCCTTGCTTGGAACTGTACTGCTGACTCCTTCTTCTTCTTCTTTCAGCTTTTCCCGGTTAGGGGTCACCACAGTGGATCACCTGTCTGCTCATGATTGGCAGTGGAGTTTTACAGCATCGAGTTGCCAGCCCGGCACCCACCCTTCCACAGAAGGCACACACATGCTCACACCTTGGGCCAATTTAGAGTGTCCAATCCACATACAGCATGTCTTTGGGATGTGGGAGGAAACCCATGCAACCACAGGGAGGGCATGCAGACTCCACACAGAAGGCACCCCAGCCGAGGATCGAACCGGAGAACCTCTTGCTGTGAGGCGACAACGCTAATTGCTGCACCACCTATGGGTAAAATGCTCAAAATGCTCTTTGTTAATTAGGTATACAACTCTCCTGGAAATTTTCTATTGATAGCAGTGGTATTACTACACTGTTATTTGTGTGGCACTGCTGGTTTTCAATATTATAAGGGGGGTTTACACATAAGGGCCATAACATAATGGTCTGCTGTGTTGGGTGTGTGATCATACAACAGTATTTGTCATGGCACAAGCAGGAATAGATGAATACTGCTACTATCCTACTCACATCCACACCCTTACTATGTTTGCATGTTGTTGAATATGAGATGTGTAACCAAGCAGTGACTACTGGTAGCCATCTGTTATTGCTGTATCTCTACATACTATACTGCCATGTATGTGATCCTGACGTATGTTCACATTTTGTTTTCTTTCAGGAAATATGTATCCCTGACACAGACCCCTTTTACAGATGCAGAAAATGACACTATCCTGGATGCCCTGCATCAGCATCACCTACTCCTGCTGTCCAGGGGGAAGACAAACAGGGAAGAACAGGCAGTAATGTGGGCTGACCTAGTTTGCTATGTCAATGCAATTGGTCACCAGAGCAGGGCATATGAGCAGGTGTGACACTGTTCCACTGATATGATAAATGCCGCCTGCAGAAGAGCAGCAGATGTGTCCAGGGATTGTGCTGGCACTGGTGGAGGGCCTGCAGCAGAACAACCACTGTCAGCCACAGAGGAATTCCTGGCAAATCTAGGAACACAGGACAGCTCCCAGGCATCCATCACATGGTATGTCATGGATGTACTTGCCACTGTTTCTGTGCAAGGGGAGCATACAGGTATGCTTAGTTGGATAAGCATTGGAATACTGTAGCACTCAGTGTGTCAGCATGTACATAGCTTTGTGTGGGTGGGGTATGTTTAAGGGGGGGTGAGGAGGATAGTTGTAGTTTGAATCTCATGCTCAGATTGTGCCCAACATACCAATTAGCATAGTATGTGCTGTAAATGAGAGATATTTGAACATAATAGCCTGTCATAATGCAACATAGGTTGCTATTTACATTACCTCTCCCTCAAGTTTTCATAGGGCCATCAGGAATCAGATGCGGCTGTGATCCTGCTCCTGGTAAGCATAACACTGTTGTGTTACAGTTGTAGATTTAATGCATTGTATTTGCTCAAGTGTCATCCCAGGCCTGCTGGCTGGATTGATGTACTGTCTACATGGTTGCCAACCTCACAGATTTTTACCAATGGAACACAGTTTACAGTCTTATTTATGCCTCATAGTTGTGACCACACTGATAGATTTGCAGTATTTGCTAGACAGTACAGATTGCCTTATGTGTCAACTGTACAGAGTATTGACAAATGTCAACAGTGCACATCACTGTTGCTCATGAGATTCATGATTAAGGAGCTTATTCTTTACAAGCAACTACAGAAGTTTTTTTTAGAAAATAATGTCCTCAGGTCCTGGTACATGAGGTTAGGGTTTAAACAAGTCCGTAATATTGACAGCACTTTAAACAGATTAACATATATTGCAAGACAGTACTGTAGAGCATAGTTGTGCATATATTGATGTACCACTTTCCCTTTTTATGACATGCGACCAGGGGGAGTTTTGCTCTGTCCCCTTCGCAATCTGATTTCAGCGTCTCTTCAGACTTTGATGATGATGGTGGCCAAAGTGAGGCACAGGTAGGTGTTGCAGGGGATGACTCTGTCACAGAGGTTGAAATCCCTCTTTTGTCTTCATTATCATCTTACACAGTCAGTATGCCTATGCACGCCCAGTCTTCTGAGGCCACAGATGTTAGACTGTCACAGGGTGGGGACATTGAACAGGAAAGTGTGGGTACTATTGCTGCAGTGAGAGTTGATACTGGCCATAGCCAAAGAGATAGCGAGGTTCAACACAGGCAGATTGATAGGGGTACGTGTATGAGGCCTGCTGTCCTTCCCCCACTTGTTACAGGTGTCTCATCACATGTCACTCTGAGCATGTTTAAGGCAGTCATGGAGGTAGAGGTATGTTCTGAAACAACCTCCAGACAAATGCTCAGGGTTATGGATGCAGCACAATCTGACATCAATGACTACCTCCACCACATTGCTGATACCATGGATCAGTTGACTGATGCAGTGGAAAGACAGTGGTCTGAGAAAGATCACAGAATATTTGTCTTGGAATAGTCATGGTCTGTGATGGAATGCCAGGTTGGAGTTGAGCATCGGACTCATGGAAATAGGTCAACAGCTACATCTGCTGAGATTCCACATGGCCATCTCACTGATGCTTCCATAGTGGCAGTACATCCAGCAGCCCAGACACAAGTGTGGTAGGCCATGAGCTCATAGGTCTGGGTGTTCCCATGGAGGACATGGTCCCAGCAGACAGCAGTCACCCTGCAACTCCTGGCAGAGGCAGTTTCTATGTTTGAGGGTAGAGACAGTGAAATGTCAGTTCTACCTTGCATGGCTCAATGCTGTCCAACATACAGTCACATAGGGCTAGCACTGAGCTTGACTGTGTTTACACAGACTCTCACACACCACTGTCACAATAAGGCCACCTGCAGACTCACATGGCACATTCCATGGTCCATCTTGCCTGCTTCCCTTCCTGACTCACACACACACACTTGCCAACCTATTGGGTCAGACTAGGCCTCCAGCATCACCACACAACACCCTGTCCAAGTGATGATACCTGTAGCACATCACTGTCATCCTTGTCATTGATGCAGGGAAATGAAGTTATGTGTCTGATGCACAGGGTGACTATGTAAATTGCCATGTAATTCTTTAATCCACTGTTGTCTTTCACATGCCACAGATATTGTCTGCTGATAGTTATAATGAGTAAACCACATTAGGTTGTGTAGCTTTAGTTGGATGATGTTGTAATAGCTGTATACTTACACAATGAAAGGTGTCTCATAGAACTGTTTAAGTTTCAGATTCAGAATTGTTTGGGACATACCTATGGGTACACCACTGCAATAAACTCATAAACATCAGAGCACAGGAAAGAAATTCAGTACGAAAGCAAAATGTCTACACAAAGGTAATGCAGTATAGGTGCATGGCTCCATAGGTTCATATGTGTATCACAGGCTAACAGGGCTAAAGACTTCATGCATCCTACTCCTGCATCCCTAATCTCTGACAAGGTCTGGTATGCTTGGTAAGTGTAAGCAGGGTTCTGGGAGCAGACACATCTACAAGCTGTGGTATAGGAGATGCGCCATCTATAATTCCCCTGTGTCTATGACAGACATTTGTCCTAAACCATTTATAATTGCCTAGTTCTGCATCCCATTGTATAACTTGCACATGATGTGTTTTACAGTGGAAGTGTGCTTCGTGGGGATGGGGAGTCTGGTACATGTAGTGTGTATTGTCACAGTTACATACTTGTCTGTTTAGCATTTCCTATTTATACCACAGTGAAGGTGCAGCTGTGTAGAACAGGTACTTCTGATGCTAGTCCTGTCTTGGATGTGCAGGTGGTACACAGTGGCATCTGACACCTCCCTGTATGGCAGCCATAAACCTCCCCTCCAAAGTATGTAGGAGACAGAATACACAGTTATAGCCTTGACACGGTCTGCATTGGACATGTTATGTACATTGTGAATTGGGTTACTGTGGGACAAGTCTGGCTGTTACAGGTGTCAGATATGCCTGTGTACTTACATACCAAAGGTGGCATTGCACTCAATCATAGGTGCGATGAGTGCCATATACAGTGTAAAAATGACATTCTGAGATTTACATGCCATACCTTTCTCTATAGGGTGTGCAACAGTGCATGAAGCCTCACATCTTACTGACCAATGAAAATCTAAGGCTAGATCACTCTCGGTGTCCATAAGTCCCTGCCTAATGGGTCAGTGATGGAGATGTTTGGACAATATGATTTTGTCTGTGGGGTGGATGACTGCCAAAAGTATAGTTGTGGGCATACCTTGGCATGTAGTATTTGTCAATGGCTCTGACAATAACTGAATGTGTGTTTCAGCCCATCCTGGGTAACTGTTAGTTCTGTGTGGGAAACATTGACGGTTCCTTATTTGCAATCATCTTCATATGTAGTCTGTCTGAGGTCACTGACAATGGCCGTGACTGCAGAGAAGGCAATTGCTAGGAGTGGTTATCCCAGGAGTGATGTCTGTGGGTAGTCTACTGGTGAATGGTCTCCTTGTAGCTCTGGCCTACACAATCCTATCTTCCTATATAATGACTGTCAGACACTTGGCCATCTAATGGCTGACATGCACATTTGTAAATAACCTCTGCAGAGTATCCACAATGCCTGATGGCCTAATCTTGTCAAATGCCTTCTTGGGCCATGGTAGTGGGGTGAGTCATTGTCCCCTTATTCATCGCATATCGTAACAATCAATTAGGTCCAATGCTTAGGGTAGGCATGATCTGACCTTGAACAATACAAACTGGGTCTGGGCCAGTGTCTTTAGATGTACTACATTGTTACTGCTCATTTCCATGATAAGTCTATTCATGGCTGTAAATGTAATGCTACTGAGATATCTGGAAATACTGCTTGTTACTGTATGCTACTTGCCCTGTTTTTAGCTATGTACTGACTTTAATTCCATCATGGTTTCCTAGAAGGTAGTCTGCCAACATGTCTGTGTTGGTAGAGAGCATGGGGGTGGGGAGTCATACGTGCACCCTGGGAAAGGTAAGGAAGGAGTGTTTACACAGTTATCCTGCAGTTGAACACCACTCAAGCAGTGTGTACTGTGATGACATAATCACCTTGTGAGGAATGCTGACAAGAGGGGAGTCCCCTCAATTGCTGGTGCCTGGATACTACAACTGTGGGTCTCAGCACAACCACTCTTTCCTCTGATACCATGCTCCTGCAATTTGTCTCTCACCAAAAACAAAATGTTAATATCGAACTCCTCATGAGAAGCAGCCAACAGCCTGTTTGCTCATTCACATACTTGTCCCATGTCATGCAAGACATTGTAGCCTTGACATACCCATTTCCAGGTAGATGTGTTGAGAAGCAATCAGATAAATCATTACAGTGTGGCATGTATTATGCCTAGTATTCAAGGGTTCTTAGGATTTCAGTACGGTAATGAGCAGATGGTGAGTCAGAGCACAGCAGCAGTGTCACAATATGATGCATAATGTCCGATGACATAAACATGCAAGGTTGCTCAAGCAAACACCACAGTGGCAGTGATCCCTGTTAAGTCAAAATATCACAGCAATTCATGCAGCCTGACCTTCATCAGCTTCATGGTGCATGTCAGCATGCCATGTATTTGAGGGGTACTGCAGAGGAGTGGCCATCTTTGGCCAAAGTGTGTGTACCCACACATGTCCTACGTATGTCATAATGTACATTTATGTAACCAGAACACATGTCTGTGTTCCAAGATCATGTCACACGCCATCCTGTGTGCTGTCTGGTTGCTTGACAGGCATTGTAGTCTAGCAAGGCCAGAGTAATCACCGCAGAGTTGAACAAGTTCTCTGCCCATGCACGGGCATCCACATCTTCACTGCAAGGTAGTGTATTTGAGGCTGTCAACCCCAAAGGTGTAGCAGTATGACCCTATCTTTGCTGGGGTTGCACATTGTCACATTTGTAGATATGCTACTGTGACCATGCCTAATCATGATAATATGGTTAATGCAAGGGCCACATAGCTGGCAAATCATTGTACTCACTCAACCATGTTATGACACACTGTCAGGTGCCATGTTACCTTTGGAGAATTACATGAAGGTGATAACATGTTACATTGCAGCATCTGTCAGGCCACTGCCTAATGAAGGTCTACTATGACGTACACACAAGCAAGACTCTATTGCTAATGGTGGTATCTGTGATCGCTGTGGAACTGTGGACAGTATCCCAGATCCTATACTGCTATGCCACACAAACAAAGCATGTGACAGATGTGACTATATAACAAACCTTGATTCCATGTTGCCTCACACACCGGTCAGTTCATATGTTAATGTTCAGTTTGACAACATGCCTACCTCACCACATACTCCACCCACACCCACATCACACACAACTGCATGTGTGGAGCTCCTTAACAGACACATACAGAAAGAACAGATGCCTAAGAAACCCACTTGCAAGCTCAGTACACATACACATACCCCTGAAGAACACTGTACACATAATAGCGTGTGCACCACTGTCCCACTGGTTAAACACCTGAGGCAAAACACAAACTCAGCCCTATTATTCATAGATGATAACACAATGTAACAACTTGATGTCCTTGTCACCAGGCTACACATGGGAAAGCTCACAGTTAGCTGTCTGTGAGGTGACAGGATATGCTATAACAGACATGCACGCAGGGCACATCAGGTGACATTATAATGATGTAATAGTACCTGTTGGTGTGTACAGCTTGAGACATACCACAACGGACTGTATGCAGACACATGACAAAGCTTACAGAGCCTGTTTTTGACAGGTATGCTCCTAGTCTTTAGCTGCATTACACCTTCACCTAGGATGATGACTCAATACATATGGAAAATGATTGAAGTCTATAAATGGCTTATTGTGTTGTGTCATTTTAAGAGGACCCAGTAAATGTCAGTCTGGGATGAGTTGCTCAACAGACCTCAATGCTTTGCAACAGATGATGTTAATCTGTCACTCATGGGAAGTGAAGTGGACAAGGCTGCTGACAACACCATAGTGAATCTTTTAGGTGGTTTCTCATGGGAAAACTTTCCATAGAAGAAACACCATCCTCAAACAACATCACAGTTATGCTGTTGCATGCTAGGAATGCTACCACTAAACTTCACTCACTGGAAGTTGTACCCACCTTGGAAGATACAGACTTTTTGCACTATCACACAAACCTGGTTCAGGACTGTGGACAGCACCACAGCAGTTCCAGACTACATACTCTTCCACATGTTCAGAACCCACACTAAAAGTGTGACTGTTAATGCAGGTGGTGTATCCATACAGATCCAGACTGTTTCAACATTGTGATTCCCTAGAGACACTGGAGGTGCTATTCAGTGCTGGTAGGTCATGACTCATGGCATATGTTATGCTTACTGGAATCTACTTGTGTCTATTAAGCTACATCACAACACCATGGTGTTGCGTGATTCTCACTAAACACCAACTGTGTTGGTTATTCTTGCTCAAACTCACTTGGTCAAAGCTTATTCCACATCCATAAATACAATGCCCTGAACCAGTGGTGTGAAATCCACACAAGGGGAGCCAACCTACCTCATCAGGTGCTCACCAATATGGGTGACCACTGTAGCATCTGCACTGTGAGGTCTTCTATGGTAAGATCTGACCACAACTCGATCTCCTTACATGTAAGACTCACATCGTAACCCCCCTTCAGCAAACACAAGTGTAAACATCAACAAAGCAAAGGATAACCTCATATGAAATGGTATAAATGGAGTGACTGC